>NC_064849.1:88225763-88525763 GCF_024139225.1 Suncus etruscus
AAAAATTCCTGGAATAGTAGCTCTACAGTGGATCCTAAGAAACTTTCTCTACAGTGGTTCCCAGAACAGTTGCTCTTAGGAGTTCTGTCTGCCAGGTGGTTCAGAAATAGCATCATAGGGGGAATTCAACAAGGGAGGTGCCCGTGCAAAAGGTCTTTGAAAAAACATTAAGAGTAAGTAACAGGGGCCGGGCGGTGGCGCTGGAGGTAAGGTGCCTGCCTTACCTGCGCTAGCCTAGGAGACGGACCGCGGTTCGATCCCCCGGCGTCCCATATGGTCCCCCAAGCCAGGAGCGACTTCTGAGCGCATAGCCAGGAGTAACCCCTGCGCGTTACCGGGTGTGGCCCAAAAACCAAAAAAAAAAAAAAAAAAAAAAAAAAAAAAAAGAGTAAGTAACAGTAAGAGTGCTTCTCTGGAGTCTCTGGACTCAGATGCTGAGTTGCTTTTGCAAGCTCTTCAATGTCTGGCTTTATTTGGAATGAAAAGACTTAGATTTAAAACTTTAGAACTTGAAGTCCTTTAAGTAACTAATATTCTAGTATGGTCTCTGGTTATTAAGGATCCTGACACTGGTATATAAAAAAGCTGTATCATTTGATCCAGGAAAGTTTTCAGTTTGCAGATGAGTTGACATGTTGTATAAAGCCACCTCATTCAAAATGTCCTCATCCCAAGAAACATCCTCACTCTTTGTCCTTGCTCCAGAACTCAACACTAATACACATTCACACCACATTCTCTCTCTCTCTCTCTCTCTCTCTCTCTCTCTCTCTCTCTCTCTCTCTCTCTCTCTCTCTCTCTCTCTCTCACACACACACACACACACACACACACACACTCACACACACACATACACACACTCAGTTTCCTTTCTCACCAGCTGCACTTGGAATAAAGCATGTCTAACCTTTGCTCTTTTGTCTGCCTCTTCATCTAGAATAAAAGAGAAAAAATAATAATGTTATTGTAACTGTTTTATCCTGGTGTTTGGCACAAAGTATGTGGTTAGAATTTTTTGAGGGGGCTCACCTGGAGGTGCTCAGAGGTCCATCCTGGCTCTGCACTCAGAAATTACTCATGCCAGGCTCCAGGAACTATGTGGGATGCTGGGAATTGAACCTGTGTTGGTTGCGTGTAAGGCAAGCACCCTACTTGTTAATACTATCACTCAGCCCCTAGAAAATATTTTGACTGAATCTGTTTCAGACTTAAAAATCAGTGATCTATATTCTAAGTTAGATATTTTGTTTGTTTTTGAGTCGTGCCTGGTGGTTCTTTGGGTTATTACTGACTTTGTGCACCGAGATCTCTTCCAGGGTACATAGTGAACCATTTGAAGTACCGGAAGTGGAATTCACATCAGCTACATGCAAGGCAAGCACTTTACTCACTATACTGGCTAGCTGTGTGTCCCAAGATACTTCATTATTAACTAAATTCTTCAACCAGTAACCCCCATACTATCACTCTGGTCTCTCAAGTTAATTATGTTTTTTTTTTGAGGGGGGTCATATCAAGCAGTGCTCAGGTGTTATTCCAGACTCAATAATAAGAACCAATCTCTGGGGACCATATGGGAAGCTGCAGATAGATGGAACCTGAGTCACATGCAAGGTCTATATTCATTCTAGTTCCCAAGTTACTGTGATCTTCAACTGCAGGTCCATGGACAGTGCTGTTCCATAGATATAGACAGACTGGAAACCAGTGGGGTACCACCTTGGTTATGCAGGATAGATTCTGGTCTGCACATGTAAAAATATTGAAGAAATATGCTTTAGCCAAAGTGAGTTAAGGGGTTGTGCTTGGGGGTGTACTATCTCATTAGTGTTTCTTTTTTATATTGATATTTTTTTCTGAGATTCATTAATTTGTGCTCATGGAGTTGGCTGCTCTGTAAGGCTAAAATTTGGTGAAAGACTGGCAGGAGAAGAAAAGGTTTTCAATAATACATTTGGGAGAAACAGAGGAGATTGCATATTGGGCAGTTATTTTGTCTCCTCTCCCCCAGTGTTTATTGTGACAGATTGAACTGTCTCTTTGAATGTTTCTATAAAATTGGGTGATTTGGATATTAGGTTTTTTAGATCTAAAATTGAGAGGCTGCCTCTGGCCTTAGAATGTGTGGTCAAAATTCAATGAAAAACATCTTTTATTTCAGCCTTTCTTGGTGCTGTATGTTTAAAAAAATGTTTGTGGATTCCATTATCTTAAAATCATTTTTAAATATTCAAGTTGATTCATATTGATAGTCTATGTTTAATAAATGATTCCACTGATAAAATTTGAATACAGTTAAGTCTTAGAGACTATAATTGAAAAATTAAGTCTTAAGAATTTGAATATTTTTGCATAATCAAATTTCTTATTTTATTGCAAATTTATATTTAAAGCTTGTTAGGATAAGCATGTAATTTAAACAGTAGAGGTTCTATAACTGCATGAAGAAATGCAGTGACTTAAATGAGATTGTCAAGAACATCGAAGACTCCAGAATATAGTGAGGAGAAGGAAAGAAACTGAATGGAGGAAGAAAAAGACACATATTGATTGATGGGGGACAGGAAATGAAGGGGTCTCAGGTGCATTGCTGGTGATACAAAAAACAGAATTAAATATGCATGCCAGAGTCAGCAATAATGAAATCACGAGACCCAAATTTTAACAACCAAAATAAAAAATGGACCTGTATGTTGGCAGGCTGGGGCTGGGGCTGCTGGCATGGAATGGACTCTAGGAACATTGGTGAAGAGAGGGTGACACTGATTGTGGATTGGTCCTGAAAACATTGTATGTTTAAAATACAGCTATGAATAACCTTTTAAATGACAATTGTTTAAATAAAACAATAGAGATCCATGATCACTCTTCTACATAGGATAGTGACAATAATTTGGAGTACTTTTATTAGAGGTTGAATACTTTATAACCAACATTAACTACTACTCCAGAGTAGCTCCCCCAAGTCCCCATACCTCCTGATCATTAAAATAGACCTTAGAAAGTTAGTTTTGGAAACATTTTACCCTACACATATGGATTGCAAGGACCTTCTAGCTACCTTTGCAAGATTCCAAATTTGAGTCTAAATCACAGTGATCATGCATTTCTTGTTGGTTTCATTGAAAACTATAAAACATGTTGAGCTTATTGATTGCTTTGATTACACAGGTCACTAGGCTCTTCATTTTCCTGGATACAGTTCATAGATAACAAATACACCCACTATCCTAAAATAATTAATTCAAGGGCCTCTAGTTCTTTCTTGGCGCATTTTAGAATTGAGCATTTCAAGACTTGCTAACAAACTATATTTACTAAGCAGAGAAACTCTTTGTGGTATTGTAAGCAAGTTTAATGGGAGATTTTACATCATCCTGCTGTGTTTAAGAGATATGTGATTCTTTTGTTTTTGTTTATTTTTTTAGGTTATCAAGAGATCTTTTTTTCCTCAATAGAGTCTTTATATTTAATTATCATTTTCTCCCCACTGACCCCAAATAGTGCAATTTCTTTAATAACTTTTTAAAGAATGTTAAGAGTCTTAACCAAATATTTTATATTGATTGATTTCCCATGTGCAAGTCTTTAAAATAAAAGACTCGATTTTGCTATCCAGAGAATAATGACTTTGGTTGAAATGCCTCTATTGGGGACTGGAGATATAGTACAGTGGGTAATGAATGCTCTTTTTTGCAACTTTCGTGGAAGTCCCCCGACCCGCGGGGGTGTGGAAATGAAAGTTGCTAGTTATTAGTGGGTTCACTCGAGCAGAACCGACCTGTAAAGAAGAACTAGAGAGATTAGTAAAAGAAGCCTTCAAGACAACACATGCTGTTCAAAAAGGGAAGTTTATTGTTGGGGGATCAGCTTTTAAGGGCTGAAACACGTCAGGGGTGTTACAAATTTTACACCAATCACAGTTACAAGCATTCATTAGCATAAATTGGGGCAGGTAGTAGGGAGGGGCAGAGGTAGACCTGAGCACGTTTTACTAAAAGGCATAAGATTCAAACAAAGTTCTTAATAATGTTTGCTAACACAAAGGCAAACTCTATATTTTTCTTTCTGGCTGGATATATTGGGCTGCTCTGAATTACTTTATTTTTGTCTATTTCCTTTGTTCTCAAGGCATGGGCCTTTTGGTCACGTGGGTGGCCAGATTAGGAATTACTGAGGTGTCCTATGTTCCAGATTTCATCAGCTAGGCTCCCCACACTTTTTTTTGCACATTGCCAGCCCAATAAGTTGGTTCTTGAAGCAGATAAATGGTCCCAGAGCAATGCCAGGAATAAAGCCCGAGTTCAGAGCTAGGAATAACCCTTGAGAAATACCAGGTGTGACCCAAAATTAAAAAAAAAAAGATATAGTGCATTGTTTGGAATTTTTGAATTAACTATAAAATAAATTACTTGTCCTTAAAAATGACCTTGTGATTTAAGTAGTGATGAATATAGTAGATTTTCCCATACAACATCAGCAAACAGTGGGATAGTTTTTAGAGGCTATGTCTGTTGTTCATTCTTTCTATTTCTCTGTCGCATTTTCACTCTAGAGATGCTCCACTTTGGTGCTCTGAACTTGTTAGTCCAGATCTGATTCCAGCTTGCTGGGGCCACATCATAACTAGATCCCATGAAGATTCCTCATAAAACCCAAAGGGTGCAGCCTTCATTTGTCAGTTTCCTACATTGCCAGCATCTGATACTTAGGTGTTATACCCTCAGTCACTGGTGATGTGACTGGGACCATGTGCAAGACCTTGGAAGTGCCCCACAGTGAACTCAGTAGCCCTAGGAATCAGGGTGGGTAAAATTAAGTAGCCAATGTTGTCTGCCACTAAAACCGGGTTCATCTGTCATACAAAAATCGACCAATCTTGAACACTCTACTTTCCTGATCAGTCTGCTCTTAGTGACCAGAAGTTAAGAAATTAAAGTCTGGAACATTCCCCAACCTCATGCCCTCATGGCTCCTAGCAGAGCAGTTTGAGCCCTGGCATGAGACATTTAATTTTACTGGATCACTTTTGTGGGCCTCAGGCTTCCTCTAGACCTTCATGCTTCGATATTTTGAGCTCAATTAAATGTACTGAATAAATGCTTTGATAGTATATAATTCTTCCATCTTAGTTCAATCAGAATCATAATGTTGCTTGGTTTTATCTTTTCTTTCTAACTTTCTAGTAGGATGTTCTTGTCTTTTCATCTTACTACAAGTTGCACCAGAGATTTAGCATCTAATTGTAAATGAAAAGATTTTGACACATGTTAGTATGCAATCTGGTGTCAAAGATGTTAAAATGTGAAAAAAATGTGTATGGGTATTCTCTAGTATTTTATTTTTATACTCTTAATCTAGTGAAGAATATTCAGGATTCTGTTAATATCACTATGGGTTCTGAGCCATGAATGAAATATCACCATTTCAGCACAGAAACACATAACAGAGGTCTTTGGGAGTCAAGTAAGAATCGGGACATATGTTCTAGGGCTTGGCTTAATTTTTTAATTATTTTAAACAGTTTTTTTGTGATTTATTTTTTTTGAATTTCATTAAAAATCATAATTTATGAAGTTACTGCTTTATAGGCCTATAATGTTTCAACATCAATTCCTCCACCAGTGTCAACTCCCATCACCAGTGCTCCCATATTCCATCATCCACCCACCCCAAAATTAACCTCTTCCATCCTCACCTGCCTCCGTGACAGAATATTACAAAATTTGGTGGTCATTGCTTAGACTCATGTTTTCTATGTTGTTGAGTTTGTACTTTGGTTTATAACTAAATCACTCTCCTATGCCACCAATATAACAGAAGCCCTGATCCTTGGTCCCCCATTACTTCCCTTTCTCATCTTCTTTCTTCCTGCCTTGATTTCTTTCCTTCTCTGTTCTTCTCTTCCTAAAGCTCTGGAGTCAAGGATAAACTAGCCATCTTCCCTTTGCTGCATTACATATTATAATCCAGTTATCCTATGTAGCACATCCTCTGTGTGCCCTACTTCTGGCTAACTTCTCCCAACATGATACTTCTTTTTCCAACCAGGTTGCAGCTGATTGCATGATTATATCATCATATTCCATTGTGATGGTCCAGATGTTTAGAATCCATTCATCTGTGTTTAAACACGTAGACTGATTCTATCGTAGTTATTATAGTTAGTGAAGTATTGAATAATAGTAAAATACATCCTTTTGAATGAAAGTTATTTGTTTGTTTTGTTTTGGTGGTTTTGGCCCCACCCAGTAGTGCTCAGGAGTTACTCCTGGCTCTACACTCAGGATTCACTCTTGGCAGGCTCGGGGGACCTAATAGGATGCTGGAGATTAAAACCTGGTCACTTGAATGCAAGACAAGTATCCTACCACTGTTCTATTGCTTCAGACCCTGAATGAAAAATTTTAAGTCCTGGGATTAGATTACAAGAGTGTAATAGATGAGTCACCTGGTCTCTTAATTTTAAGTTTCGTGAGGCCTCTGTATACCATTTTCTACAGCAGTTGAATCATGCAGTGTTCGCAGGAATGAGTAAACTCTCCTAGGTATGAACTCTCCCAGGTGAGAATTCCCTTTTCACTGCATCCCCATTAGCATATATTGTTCCTACTTTTTTGATATGAGCCATGGTGTGAGATTATTTCTCATTGTTGTCTTTTTTGGGGGGGGGCACACCCAGTGACACTCAGGGGCTACTCATGGCTAGCACTCAGAAATTGCTCCTGGCTTAGGGACCATATGTGAAGCCAGGAGATCTAACCGTAGTCTGTCCTAGGTTAGCCGCGTGCAAGGCAAATGCCCTATTGCACCACTGCTCTGGCCCCTCATTGTTGTCTTGATTTGAATTTCCCCATTTACCTAGTTATAAGTGATGCTGAGCACTTTTTTATGTATCTACTGGTGATCCACTGTGGGATTACCAGAATTCACCTGTTTTCCTCTGAGAGAGAAGAGTCCCAAAACCCAAGGCTTCATTGCTCACCAATTTTCTCCATGAGATCTCATGCTATTTCTATAAAACCATTGCAGGCATAACTACAGACACAAAGAACCATTTTCTGAAATATGCATGGAAAACTAGCATGACAAAAAACAAATTTTTAAAGAATCAAGGTAGAACCAGGTCACCCTCTCATTTTACACTTATTAGCAGAATACAGCATTCAGGCAGGTGAACAGGTGAGGGGCTCAAGATAGTGCTCTGGAAAGAATTAAGAGTCTTGATGGAGACCACACAGGTGGTTGATACTGGTGCCAAGTGACGTAAAAAAGGAGACAGGTGGCATGACAGGTGATAGATTAACCTCAGAATGGGAAATAATTGAAATGTGAAAAGAGAACCCCAAAACTGCTGGTGAAAACATAGGAGAAAACTTAGTAACTTTTGTTTGGGTTTAGAGGGTTTAAACACAACCAATAAAAGCAAGAATAAGAAAACAGTTGATTAAATGGCTTCCTGAGAGTGGAAAATGGGGAAGACAGTGTGAAGAGAATGAAAATAGTAGCAACACACATAGAGGCCAATCTTCTGCTCAGTAGAGAGCCGGTATCCTCTGTCTGTCCAAACTTAACCACAAGCATCCAATGAAATCCTGGCGATGGATTGAAAAGAGACATCACCATAGAGATAGAATGCCAGATACATACACTAGGAAAACACATGATTAGAAACTTCAAAAATCATCTAACTTCACCTATTGGAATGTCCCTAATGAACAATATGGATTATTCCTGAATTTCCTAAAGTAGTTGGTATGCTGTGGCTTATTCCAAGGATGTAATTTAGGTTAATTAAGGTTTAATTTATATCATCATAGCTTTACGTATAATTGGGGGCACTTTCTGAGAATGTTCATTTCCAAGATGTCATTGGGTCCCTTTTTCTGGAAAGGAGGCAGATAAATTTGGAAAACTCTGGACTTGCCAGAGGCTGGCATGGATATGCTGAGTCTGGAATGTATGTTACTGAATTGAATTCAAATGGTGCAATCCCAGTGGAAAATGATCTAGATTAAACAGTAAAGTTACTTCAAGACCCAATAATTATCTCTCTTTGGTGTTTGCGCCATAAAAATATCAACATTTATTGACACAGAACCGTATAAATGAACAATTCTAGCACCTCTGTTTATAATTGCTCCAAATTGGAAATCTGCCAAATGTGTGTTAGCTGCTTAACTGAGAAACAAGCTTTGGTTAGTCTATGTCATGTGAGAATAATCCACAGTCAAAGAGAATGAAATGTTGATAGGCACAATTTGGATGCATCTCCAAGGCATATGTGAAGGAAATGATGCGTCTCCAGATATCACCTATTGTCCTGTTCTTTCTTTGGTATTTCTGTAAGCCTGAGGGACAGCATCAGAGGTTGTCAGTGACCGAAGGGAAGGAGATCCACCATTTGGTGGTGGGTCTATGAATTGAAGCATGACTGGGAATGAAATCACTGTGCACAAAGCCAAGTTCACTGTATGTTTATTTGAAAAATAAAAGTTTTTAAGGGTAAAACTAAATTAAGGAGGAGGGTAGGAATGTGGCAAAAGCTATTGCAAATGTTTGCGACCTTTGATAGAGCTGTCAAAAGGAAAGCTCTAATTTTGTGAGTAACAAGTTATAACTTGTGGCTAGTTAGAGTTCATCTGTGCACAAAGCAAGATACAGAAAACAATAAGTAAATTTTAGTAAAGCATAAATAAATAAAATAATACAACTGAGTAAAATAGCCAGTAAAACAATAAGTAAAAGCAATAAGTAAAACTGAATTCATTAGAGTTTAATATTGTTTTGTAGAAGACAATGGATTTTTCCCTTCATAATGAAAAGAGGATTCTTGGAGGAAATTTCCCAGTAATGAATATTGAAACATTCTCTAGACTACACAGCAATGACATATTCTATTTGTTTCATATTATTGTTTTATAGTTAGATTGAAGCGAATAGAAATGGTATGAAACTTCTAATATTGCAAATTTTGCCTTTGTATTATCTAAAGCATGTTTTAACTGCATGATTTCAAGTGCCCTGAATAGATTGGTTGCATATTGTTATCGAGGGATGAATGTATCATGTGTTATGAGTTGGATGACATCGTAAGTGTACCTAAAATTTCTAAACTAATCAAGAAGAACACAGATAGAAAATTCAGCAGGAATTCTAGCATCTGGTTTTGAGCATTTTCATTTCTACACAACATACATGCTAGTTTCCACTGATTTCTATCTTAATTTTAGATTAATTTCATTTAAATGAGTCCCAATTACACATTCTGTCAGAACAATAGGATGTAAATGAATAATTTTAAACAGGTAAATTAATTTATCTTCTAGTTTGGTTATTTTTTCATTATTACCAATTACCATTATTAAATTGCTATTTATTATGTTTAGTGCATATTATGTGGAGATCATGTATTAGAACTTGATCATTATTTGACAGTGTGGAGATTTGGGGCAATTTAAGGAAGAATGAGAAGGGGTTTGTCCCTAAAACAGGATGATCCAGGAACCTGCAGAGAGAGAGAGAGAGAGAGAGAGAGAGAGAGAGAGAGAGATCCCATCTTTTCTTCTCTTCCTTTTCTCATCAATCAGCTTCAACAGACTCTTGTGTCCTACAAGAGCTCTTTCCTGGAAAATCCAGTGATGTCAGGAGATTTGGAAAGTCTTGTCACTTGTCCTTGTAGCTATTTCCAAAGTGGAAGATGGAAGTTGTCATTGTCCAGGCTACAATAAAGGGCCAAGCACCAGGGAAATCCCTTTACCAAGTGCATTCTGATCACCTGTTTGTTTTTTTATTTATTTGAATTCAGTTTTATCCCAAAGCTAAACACAATCATACAGTAGAATTCCATTATGACTTTGGGACATTTTAATCTTTTTCTCAAGGGATTTGTTCTTTCTGACATCAAATCCTATCATATCATAAATGATATATATATATATATAAAACCCATCAGCAAGCCAAAGAAGAAATAAACAAATAGAGTTACATCCGATGAAAAACCTTCCACGCAGCCAAGGAGATGAGGTCTAAAATAAAAGGATAGCTTATTGATTTATAAAGAATATTTGCACATCATATTTCAAAGGGTTAATATTCAAGATATGTAAATTTTAACAACAAAAAACGAACATATAAAACTCCATAAAGGCATTAGGAAAAAGAGATAAATAAAGACAGTATGATAGCCAACAGGCATGTGCAAATTATTAAATTATTAAATTTATTATTAAATTATTAAAAAGAAATTAACAAGCCAGAAATTATGGTCTGCTTTAAAAAGTTTAGAAACATTTAAAAGATATATAGTAAAAAGAAATTCTTATTTATTACTAGTAGGAGACTTTATGGATCAAACTTTTTGGAAAATGGTTTGGAAACTTCTAAAAAATTACGATAGATATTTGCAATTCAGAAATCAGTGCTGTCCAATGACATGCTTTTGCTTCTCATGTG
Source organism: Suncus etruscus (assembly GCF_024139225.1). Classification (NCBI taxonomy): domain Eukaryota; kingdom Metazoa; phylum Chordata; class Mammalia; order Eulipotyphla; family Soricidae; genus Suncus; species Suncus etruscus. The sequence continues at coordinate 88,236,219 of NC_064849.1, forward strand.
GTGATATAGGGAAGAAAACTTAGACTGTGGGGAAAAAAGGTTTGCATATGCCAGTGGTTAATTTTAGACCAACACTGGTGGGTGCAGAGGAGTGAGGTAGGGAGTGAGGGGCGATCATATGACACCCCATGGATCATTAATTCTCAGATGCATTGCTTTACCAAATCTGTCTACTCTCTTCTTGCTGGTACAACTGTTTTGATGGTGCAAAGTTTGACTACCTTTAGCTTGGTGTTACCCAGGATTCAAGGAAGTCCCTTTCATCCTACCAGTAACTCTTAATACCTCCTTCCCTCCCTCAGAGCTCAATCTTCTTTCCTAGTGCTGGTTTTTGGGTCTCTGCCATCTGAGAAAAGGACTTTTCAAATCTGTTTGTTTTGGATAACATGGGGACTCAGTATGTAATAGAAACACAATCAAGTTCAAAATTTTGGGTTAACTCTAATGATTTCCATAAATGTATCTTATAACTGTCCTTTACTACTACTACTACTATTAATAATAATGATATTAATAATAATAATACCTGTCTATCCTTTCATAAAGCTCCCATCTGTACTGTTCTTTATAGCAATACTATTTCTAGACTACCATCCCATCCTAGCTCCACTTCATTTCTACCCAAGTATTTGATTTTTGATAGAATGATCTGAGAATGATGTATATAATATGTATGACTGGTTCTTTTCTTTTCTACTTATTTTATTTTCTGGGGGTGGACAGACCTGGTGGTCACGCTCAGGGCTTACTCCTGGCTCTGTGCTCAGGAATTATTTCTGGCAGGACTCAGGGGACCTTCTGGGTGCTGGAAATGAGATCCATCTGCTACATGCAAAACAAGCACCATACTTGTGGTTAGAAAGTGCTCTCACTTCCTTTCTCTCTCTGTCTCACTCTTTTTCTCTCCATTCTTACCTATGGCTGGTCTCTTCCATTATGTTCAGAGTTCTGAATCTTCACCTAAAGAACTTGTTGCATCAGCAGTGCGTTAAAGAAATCCTGCACAGTTTTCTGTATGGATGTACCACAATGTGTTTATTCACCAAAAAATGGATCTTTTCCATTTCCTGGTTACTCTTTATAACTTTACACTTTGCTCTGCATGTTTGCTTATAGACACACTTCTTGCTTTCATTTCTTGGGTGGATGCCTAGCATTGGGATTGTTGGCTTTCAATCCAAACACTTAAATGTTTGTTTAACTCTGAGAACCACCAAAAACTTTCCAAAAGTGTTGACCATTTTTACATGCAAGTCACCCACACACAGTTTATTAACATCTTTGACAGCACTGTGAGATCTTAATATATTTTAGTTGTATTCGTTTTAGTAACAGGGTAGTTAAATTACATACTGATTGTACTTTGCATTCCCAGTGCTTACAGATGTGAACTTTTGAAATGCTTTTGGGCTTTCTGTCAACGGCCTCTTCAAATCTTCTGTCATTTTTCTCTTGAAAATTTGGGCTGTTTTGCATTTTAGAGTATGAAAGATTTTTCTATCTCCAGGCAAGTCATTTATCAGATAGTTTTTAGAAACACCTTCTTCTTGTCTGTGGCTTGTCTCTTTGTTTAACTAAAACTTTATATTCAAAGATCAGAACTTTTGTATTTTAATTAAGTTCTGGTTTGAAATATTTTAGTTAATAACTCGTGAACTCTGTGTCATATGTATAAAAGTGTTGCCTGACTCTCAGTTATAATGTTTTTCTCTTTTGATTCTAGAATTATTCTACATTTTTCTTTAGGATATTAATTCTGTACAGTACTTTTATTGTGCATATAATTGCAATCCTGGTTATGTATATGTTAAAATATGTACATTTCTAGCATTAATGATGAGGTCATATTGGCTGCCCCATATAGGTGGAAAATTAAAAAAACGTTTTGTTCTTCTAGGTTCTGTCTTTATCGAGAATAATTTATTATCAGCTTTTTTATTTTTTACTGAAATGCCTGCTGAAATTTTTACTAGAATCACATTGAATTAAAGATTAATTTTGAAACATCATAACAACATTGAGTCTTTGATCCATGGAATACATATTTACCTCTTCCTTAATTTCCCACATCATTGCTTTATAATTTTTAAGGCAGGCATGCTGATATTTCATGACATTTATTTCATCATATTTAATTTCCTTTCAGACTTTGATGCTGGAATTGTTTTATTTCAGTTCCTAATTGTTCTCTGCCAGCACATATTCAAAAAATAGAATTTTCTATATTGAGCTGCCTTCTGGTCTTACTAAGGTAACTCTAGTTCTGGGAAGATTGTAGAGTCTCCTTGGGGATGTAGACATGATTAGCTATAACACTTACTGTATTTTTTTTAATGCTTTGTTTACTTTCCTTTTATTTGCCAGGTTAGACTTTCTAGTTTAGTGTGGGAAAAATAAAATGATGAGAAGGTCACAGAAATAGTAGAGGGCATGAGGCTTTTGTCGTGCACGTGGCCTTCCTGGGTTTGATCCCTTGCACCACATATGGTCTCTTGAGCACTATAAAGAGTGACCCTTGAGCACAGAGCTGGAAGTAATCCTTGAGCACTGCTGAGTTTGACACAACCTCAACTACTAACAATGATGGAATACACATCAGGGAGAAATCATTGTCTTCCATTAAGATGTAGTACCTATACTTTTTTGTCTTCTATGTGAGGTAGACATTGTTTTTTTTTTTCATTTTCTTAGTATGCAGGGTGTTTTCAATATAAAATTGAATTTTGATCGAGTGCTTTTTCATCATCAATTGAGATAATTATGATTTTTTGTCTACTTTGTGGATATTGATAATTATATTGATTTTGAAAGACCAAACAGTTACTATATTCTGTGATAAGTCTCACTTTTCCTGATTCCTGGTGGAAAGAAGTATCTCCCCACCACCATCATACTAGGAGACAGACACACAGTAACCCAGACTTGAATTTTTTTTGTATTGCCACATCCCAACCTTTGTCAGGCAAGACCATTCACTGATCTCTAACCCCACTTCTTCTCTTTGCATTCTTTGTTGACCATGTCTTCTGCTGACTGATAGGATTTTAACCAGAATTACAAATAAGTGACTTCTTATTTTGTGGGAACAGCAGTAATAGAGAAATTCAACTCTTAGATATTGACAAATAGCATCAATATATATGTCACTGGAATCTGTTTTAGTTTTTTTTTTTACTACTTACATGCTCCAATTTTCATACTACAGGGATATTTGAAAATATTTATGTCAGTCTGTATGTTTTGAAAAAATATGAAATTGAAAAAGATTTGGCTATATAATCTGATTACATATATTTTCCTGTGCAGATGAACTGTGAGGTATCATCCTTATGATATTTCTCCTTCTCCGTCTTTATTTCCAAACTTCCACCTTAACATTGATTCTATATTCCTAACATAAGAATTCACAAATCTTTTCTTGAACCTCTTAGCAACATACAATCTTCTAAAAAATATCTATTGGGGGCTTATGAGGGGCCACATCAGCAGAGCTCAGGACTTATTCCTGGCTCTGCACTCAAGTTAGTTATAACTCCTGGTGGGCTCTGGGGATCATATGGGGATTTGGGGATTCAATTCTGGCTGAACATGTACAAGGCAGAACCCCTACCCGCTGTACTCACCCTCATTCCCCAAATATGTCTATAATTTTCAGAATCATTAAAACTTAACTAATCCATGCAGTACTCAATGAGAATAATGCAGGTATAAATTAAACATATGAACCAAGCAATAATCAGAGATGACAAAGGGCTCATGAAAGCCTCTGTACATATATGTTCAGTGACATGCTCTCTGCCATCTAATGTGTGTTGTCAAGAATTTAGATGAGATGATGAAAGCTCGGCAACTTAGCACTCTCCTTTGCCATAAGTTTAAAATCTATTTAAATGACCAATAAAGCTTTACTGTTTGTTTATTGGTGCCTTTATGCAGAGTGCTTCAGAAAGCAAAAACTTTCCTTATTATTTCTTGTGTTGAAATGTATGTTCCTGTGTGCTTCTATACTAATAACATGATCTGTGAAAACAACAGTCATGACAGTGTAGTTTTATGCTCATGTTGTTTAGAGACTAAAAGTGCCTGACATTGTGTATTTATGCTTTTCATCTCAGTATTTCTAATGAGCTCCATTATAATTTTGAGTAAAGACTTAATTTTCGAAGCACCACTGTGCAAGAATACCTAATAGCAAAGAAGCCATTTATCTAACATCACAAATAACACTCCCCTAAATTTATTAGTAATAGATGCATATCATTATGTTTTATGGATTTTCTTTTAACCACTCAAAGAAAGTACATAGTCTCTATTTGGTGACTGAAAACAGGGTGTCTAAAGACACCTTGTCTGACTGATAATTGCACCTGTTTTATTACACTCTTCAGATACAGAATCATCCTGAAATTAATAATTTGGAGGGTCACCATGTGTTTTTGGTGGCTGTGGCTGTGATCTTTTTAGCGTCAGTAGAAAATAAATAATGGGATATTTTCTTTGAAAATACTTGAGAACAAAATCGAGTCAGTAAAATTCCTGATTGTAATAATCTTCTCAATGCAACCCAGCCTAAATTCAAAACCATAGTAATTGGAGAAAATTGCATGCATCATTAGTGGCTTTCCTTAATTTGATCTTTTCATCTTCTTTTTGGATGGCACTGTCATCGTCTGAAATCTTCACCATGTGGAGCTCTTTAATCCTGCTCATTTTAATCAGTGTTTTACTTCTTCACATAATTCCTATTAATTTAGTTCAATATATTCTTGAATTGTTGACTCAAGTTTTAAATTCTGTTAAGGAGATGAATTCAAGGAAATTAGAATTAAATACACATTATCAATGGTTAGAGTAATTGAATCATGTTAGCCTAGATGTAATTGAATAGAAGTATCTGTTTCTTTATTATCCACATCTTCCCCCCCCAAAAAAAAAAAACCCTGTAAACTCTAACAATTTGGATTCATCATTCTATGGATTTTGCGAAAGTAATTTGGTAGTGGGACATATCTTTGGTAGTCCTGAGTTTCTTATTCTTTCAGAAGTAGGCATCCCTATTTCAGACTCAGCAAAGAGCTGTCCATAATTAGCCAGTCATTGTTTGTATTCCTGAGCTCCTTGCAAGTTATTATGCAAAGATTCTTGTATTCTTATAGGCTTTTGGTGAATATACCCCTCAATTTCCTCCCATGTTGATCTTTGTACTCCTGTGCCTGGGTTTACCATGATGTGCAAGCTAAAATGCAGTGCCCTAAACCCTGGCAGTATCACGCTGGAAAATAGTGGTTTTGGTTATCTAGATCATAGAAATCCCCAATTTATTTGACCAATCACCCTCTTTTCTGGAAACAAAATCTTTGTAGCCAGCATCTTCATTCAGAACTACCCCATCCCCACGAGAGTTAACTTCTTAAAATGAATGAAAAAAATAGAAAATATTCCCAGTTACATCTCAGGTGACTGTTACCCCACCCCACCCATGAGTGTTTCAATCCCCCAGAAGAGGTAGCACCCACTTTGGGAAACACTGTTTTAGAGGGATGTTTTTCCCAAAGTTTATCAATGATCAGGGTTCTTCTAGAAATGGCCTCCAGAAAGTTAAGTATCATTTCTTAACAAAGTACTATGTGGTACATGAGATTCTTGTTTTCTGAACTGAAAATTCTTTCTTGTAGGTAAACATTGCTTTTTTAGGCTTCCAAATCCTGACATATTCTTTTGTTTCTCATCCATGTCACTAAAATTGAATTCAAGTATATTTCTTTTCAGCATGAATTGTTTTTATCATTTGTGGCAACTTCCAAAATAAAATGTTAGAAAAACAGACCAGTATCTTCATGAATGATAAGGAACTTAACAATAATGGTGGACCGTGGAAGTCAGAAAATTGATTCACATTATTTTCTTATCACTTACCAGGACCATGTATTTCTTATTTATTTCTTTTGAAATGGATGTAATGATGCTATCCTGGTATATATTTATGCAAAGAAGAATGATGTGATTATAGTTTATACAGTGTAGTAAAATTAAATGACCTAACATACATTTAGTACAGATTAAGTTAGACAAATACAGGGATATTGTAATATGCAGATTACTCAAAAAATCAGCAAGCCCCCCTACTAACAAATAATTACTAACTCATCCTTGACAAAGTAAATTTATTGTTGGATTGTTTTAGGAAAGTTCTGCCAGGAAGATAAGTTTAAAGAGAAGTTTACATATTTAATGCAATCTATCAAAACATTTATGACTTTTTCCACTAATATAGGGAAGAGCATAAAATTACAAAACACCACAAAAGATGCTTATTAGTGAACAAAATCATGAGAAGAATAAGAAGATAATAATTGTTTAATTTAATAATTAATTTAATAATCGTTGAGACCATACAAAAACCATAGTAAGCAAAAGAACATGCTACTTAAAAGGACAGACCAACATGTTATAAGAATGGAGAATTCAGAAATAAATCCAATTATAGAAAATCAGCTGATCTTTAACAAAGATGCCATGAACACCCAATGGGATACAGTAATTTTATTTTTATATGGGGAGCCTTGGCAGCAACACTTGTAGAATATCATTAATTATTGAGTGCCTGATGGAAGAGGATGATGGTGAGATGGTTGGAGGGGCCTTTTTTCTCCAACCTGGGCCATGATCCTCCAACTTTCTCCAGCAGAAGGTTCTGAGGATTCAGGATAGTGGCGAGAAAATGATCCACAGAAGTCAAGTTTCAGGAGACATCAGCTTTATTCAAGGCCCTAGCCAACAGGTGTGGCTTCTATCATAACCTTTTATGCTGGATTCATAATCAGCCCTGCATTCAACATGTTTCTTCTCCTTTCATCCTGCCAGCTCTTCTCCTATCTTGCTCAATCTCTCTCAATCAAGCCTCCAAAAATCCTTCCTGCCCTTGAAGTAATCCTTTGTTACCTTCCAAAGACCCCTCCCAGAAATGGGCAGGTCAGGTATGGTTACACAGGAAGAATGGAGGGTGGGGGTAACAACACCCAGGGGTACTTAAGGGCTATTTCTTGCTATGTGCTTGGGGATCACTTACTGAGTAACTTTGGGACATGTGTTATAAGGGATCAAACCAGAGTTTTCAAAGCAGATGCCTTAACCATCAAATTTGTCAAATTGTATCTAATACTGATGGTGTACTGTTAAGTAGATCTCATATTATGCAGCTGTAAGAAAACCAGACAATTTCCCCAGACACTTATATGGAAATGGACAAGTTTCATATGTTAAATGAAGTAACTGAGAAGAGGAAAGACAATCTTATATTTGTCTAGAAGAGATAGTACACAATGGTCTCACTTATTTGTGGTAACAAGAATAATTGGATTTTCTTTAAAACCCTCATATGAGTAAGACTATTCTGTTTATCTCTTGGTACATCAGTGGTATAGAGGAGTGGTAGAGCTCTGAATCCAAATTGCAGAGTAAGCAGCTCTGAAAGCAAAAGACCCAAACCATAACAACTAAAAGAAAAAAATGTTCCTATCAAGGATGGGCTCTGGGAATACTAGCGGTTGAAAGTGGACACAGATGGTGTGATGGTGAGACTGGTGCTGGAAAATAGTGTGGCTACTTTCTCAACAACGATCAACTTTGTAAATCATGGTGGCTTAATACAGAAATAAAAATAGGGAGAGAAGCAATTCATTTGTAGCTGCATGGATGAATGGTAGTGACTTTATGCTTAGAGTCATTAGACATTCACATAATAATTTAACATACATGAACTACTTGAGTCCTTTAAAGTTATCAAAATCAGACTGCAGGTTATTGGGCTAGAAAGCTCTTTTTTGGAAGAAAGGTTCCTGAAATCCAAATTCCCTATTGCTACCAGAGTGAACATTCTGCTGTGTACTTAAATTTGCTAAGAAATAATATAGGTCTTTAGGGTTCTCAATGATAAACTATGAAATAAAGACAAAATAAAAGTAAATGGAATCTCTCAATCACTTATTTTATTAAGTTTGTGTTATCATATACTCATAAATGTAAGGACTAATATGGTGATAGTTCTTTAGCTTCAATATGTAAAGTAAGAAAAATAATATAGTCAAGAGTTCTATGTTAATATATACATTTTGTGTTTTCCCTGACAACTATAAGTCTTACTAAATATTCTCTTATATAGTGATGATTTTAACCACTTTTTATCTTCTCTTTATGAGCAGTTCAACAACGAATTTTGGTGAAAGATTCCCCCAGTTTAATGCTTATGATTGAACCATGTCATGGGGATTATTGGACTAGTTCTTATGTCCCCCATATGCACCAATAATGCCACGTGGCATTGCTCCTTTTTTGCATAGGCACATTAAAATGAGAAAATACTATACATACAAATAAGATCCTATCTAATAGAGATTGGAATACACAAATCTTGTAATGCAAAGGGACCTTACACCCTGAACATTGACATAATGACCTGGCACAGGCCTCAGAAGAAAGGGCATTTTTCATTCACCCCTGAACCAGGGAAGCCATCCACGAAACATCCAGGTTTGTCTATAACATCACCTGGAAGCAATCCTCTACCACGGAAGACCCTACCACTGCTCAGACATCGACCTGCTCAAAAGAGACTTCCCTTAACACTGAGAAGACTTAACAACAACTACCTGCTTACAGGACAGGGCTTCCTGCATTGCTCTTTAATAGTGAGGTGAAACAAGAGGACGCTCCACATCCTGACTTCAATGTAGGATATGCAGATTCCAGGATCTTTAATACAGAAACATGATACCAACAACAGAGACTGTGTGAAAAGTGTGTTGGCACTACAGACAATGTCTTGGATTGGACGATCTAACTTGCCTGGAGCCTAGAGTTGGTCTTGTGCCAGGAAACTTCAGGGGTAGGGTCTCTTTGTACTTAGGCCAAGGTTATTCCTTTCCATGCCTCTCATATTTTGGTGGGCCCATGCAAACAACAATTGCCACTCTAACACCGGTTTTTACTGTGCTCCCTTGACTCTAATCCTTAAAAAAGACCCACTTAAAATTTGAGGTTATTTACAAGAAAAAAACATCTAATCCCATCAAAAAATGGGGAGAAGAAATGAACAGACACTTTGACAAAGAAGAAATACAAATGGCCAAAAGACACATGAAAAAGTGCTCCACATCACTAATCATCAGGGAGATGCAAATCAAAACAACGATGAGATACCACCTCACACCACAGAGAATGGCACACATCACAAAGAATGAGAATAAACAGTGTTGGTGGGGATGTGGAGAGAAAGGAACTCTTATCCACTGCTGGTGGGAATGCCGTCTAGTTCAACCTTTATGGAAAGCAATATGGAGATTCCTCCAAAAACTGGAAATCGAGCTCCCATACGATCCAGCTATACCACTCCTAGGAATATACCCTAGGAACACAAAAATACAATACAAAAACCCCTTCCTTACACCTATATTCATTGCAGCACTATTTACCATAGCAAGACTCTGGAAACAACCAAGATGCCCTTCAACAGACGAATGGCTAAAGAAACTGTGGTACATATACACAATGGAATATTATGCAGCTGTCGGGAGAGATGAAGTCATGAAATTTTCCTATACATGGATGTACACGGAATCTATTATGCTGAGTGAAATAAGTCAGAGAGAGAGAGAAAAACGCAGAATGGTCTCACTCATCTATGGGTTTTAAGAAAAATGAAAGACACCCTTGTAATAATAATTTTCAGACACAAAAGAGAAAAGAGCTGGAAGTTCCAGCTCACCTCAGGAAGCTCACCACAAAGAGTAATGAGTTTAGTCAGAGAAGTAACTACATTTTGAACTGTCCTAATAATGAGAATGTATGAGGGAAATGGAGAGCCTGTTTAGAGTACAGGCGGGGGTCGGGTGGGGAGGAGGGAGACTTGGGACATTGGTGATGGGAATGTTGCACTGGTGATGGGTGGTGTTCTTTACATGACTGAAACCCAAACACAATCATGTATGTAATCAAGGTGTTTAAATAAAAAAAATAAAAAATAAAATAAAATTTGAGGTTAACTTAAGCTAATATGCATGTACATGGAAATCTAAAAAATACTATGCCTCTAATGTTTAAGGAGTTACGTAAGTTTTATGGCTTTAGATTGCCTTGTGTGCTGTTAAGAAATATTATAATGTGTTATCATCTGGGGACTTGAGGGACAAAGTAATTGTATATGGATTATGTTTTATTTATCTTAATGTTCTTTGACTAAAAGTTCAAAGTTAAGATATCAGCAAGGGGACTTCTTCTGAGAATTATGTTATGGGTGATTGTCCTTCCACTGTAACTTTACCTTGTCCTCTTTCTTTGCATCTTTGTTCCCATAATTAAAAAAAATATATATATATATCTGATTATCTCCCTTGTTCACATTAATTTACATTTATTTGGATTTTAGTCACCACAATCTTTCTATCCTTTTGATATTTAGTTATTTATAACTTAGTCATATTACACCTCTCATAATAAAGGATATTTTTGTAGGGGTTTGAATTTTAGATATGATTTCTTTAATGAAAAGACCAGCCTTTACAAATTTCTCACTCATAAGAATCCTTTGCAATGACAAAAAAATTTAATGAAAATTTAAAGTTCAAATAATGTTGGCCTTCTGAGCTTATATCTGTGATTACATCTTAGTTACAACTTAGTTTAATTGATACACTATTAGTATACTAAACTTAGGATACTAAAATTTAGTACAATAAAATAACTTAATATACTAAACTATACTGTTTAATATAACTCAGTTTAGTTGATTACTTGTACTGAAAATATCAGAAAGCTTTGTTGAGAAATCTTAAATAGGAATAAAGATCATACCTTCTCAACTGAAGTAGACTATATTTTTCTGCATTGCTTTTATTCAATATTTCATTGCATCTTGTCAAGTGGAGAAGGCTCTATCTTTGGGCAACATTGCCAAATTATTTTTTTAATGTGGACCTGAAGATTTCTCAAAAGAAATAACACCTTGACACTCTTCCATGAAAGCTGCACCTTTGATGTGATGCAAAAATACCTTGGTTCACTTTTGGGGGAGCTTTTCATTTCAACTATCTGGGTGCCGTTCGCTTTACCTTTCCGTATGTTCTGTGCAATGCTATCGTATCAGCCTACACACTGCCATTGCTGCTTGCAAACTTTAAGATAAGTTTCAGACAGATCTGCCTTCTTGTCAAAGAACTATTTTACTTAGCAATCCAGTAAAGCATGAATATGTCCATCAGTGATACTTCACCCATCTATGCTTAAAAAATACCCATGTGTTTAACAATATTACCAAGTATTCTCATGAATTTAATGCCTACTGGTGATTAAGTGCCCAGTAGTGCCAAGCTGCTTCTCCTGAATAGGAGTTTCCCAATCAGTCTCCAGGTGCCCAAAGATGTACATTTCAATGTACATTCTATGCCAATTTTCATGTCTTCATTGGCATAATTTAAGTACTTTAGTTGCCACCTCCTTGAACTATTTTAAAATACCTGACATTCATAGTTGCAAACATGACACGTGTACAGATCTTTCTTCTGGCCTTTTGTATTTTTTCTAGGAGAAATACAAGTTCTTTCTAGAAGAAATACTAATGGTCAAAAAGCACATGAAAAAATGCTTCACATCACTAATAATCAGAGAGATTCAAATTAAAGCAACAATGAGGTACCATCTCATGCCACAGAGACTGGCACATATCATAAAGAACAAGAACAATCTGTGCTGGCAGGGATTGGGAATAAAGGAACTCTTATTCATGCTGGTGCGAATGCCATCTAGTCCAGCCTCTATGAAAACAATATGGAGATTCCTCAAAAAACTGGAAATTGAGCTTTCATATGATCTAGTTATACCACTCCTAGGGATATACCCTAGGAACACAAAAATGCAATACAAAAATACCTTCCTCACACCTATATTCATTGCAGTGCTATTTACAATACCCAGACTCTGGAAACAACCAAGATGCCTTTCAACAGATGAATGGCTAAAGAAACTGTGGTACATATACACAATGGAATATTATGCAGCCGTCAGGAGAAATGAAGTCATGAAATTTTCCTATACATGAATAGACATGGAAACTATTATTCAGAACTAAATAAGTCAGAGTGGGGGAGAGAGAGAGTGAGAGAGAGAGAGAATAGTTTCACCCATTGTTGATGGCCAGAAGGACCAGCTCATGATATGAATCTCAACACTTAGTGATGAGTGCAGTTAGAGAAATAACTACAATAACAACTATCATGACAATGTTAATGTATTAGAGAAGTAGAAAGCCTATCTCGAATACAGGCAGGGGGTGGGGAGGATGGAGAAGGGGGGGTATTGGTGGTGGGAATGTTGCACTAGTGAAGGGGGGTGTTCTTTTTATAACTGAAACCAAACTACAATCATGTTTGTAATCACTGTATTTAAATAAAGATATTATTTTAAAAAAGTGAACAGGAATAAGAACTCACACATTTTACAATACAGGGGCAACTCCCATCTTGAACATATGTCATGTGGCCCCAACTTAGACTCCATGTGATTAGACAGTGACTGTTCAACCCCAAACCCTAGATCTCAGATATAGAACTGACACCGTTCTCTGCAACAGCTCCAAGAACCAAACTCCCTCTGAGACATTTCTTTATACTGCTCTGACACCAATATGCACCAATTTTGGCATGACATGAGGAAATGGCAACAACTTGGTTTAAGAGCAGGTTGTCTTATCTCAACACCTAATGATAAGATGAAATCAGAAGACACATTATCCTTTTATCTGTGCAAAAGCCAAGATCACTAACTACAGAAGACTGACTGTCACCACCATGACTGGGCAGAACTTATCCTGGGACCAATAAAAAAGACCCTAGTCTAGGCTTTGGCCTATGATCTGTACAACAAACAAGATCTCTAATTCTAGAGGTCTGACTGAGATAACTGCAACTGAGCAGAACCTCTGGAAACATCATGATGACCCTATCCTAGGCTTCATCCTAGAATCGGTGCAAAAACCAAGACCACCAACTACAGAAGACTGATTAAAACAACAATGATGGAAAAGAACTTCTAGAACTATAAAGAAAGACTTCGTCCTAGGCTCCATCCTATGACAAATGCAAATACTAAGATCACTAGCTACAGAGGACTGATTTTATCATCCAAGATGGAGTGGAAAATTTCCAGACATCACAAAAGGACTGAGGGGAAAGTAAGAGCATGTACGGAGCCTGTAGTTATACCCATGACAGTATGCTTCAAGGGAAGAAAAACCCTCTATCTCTTAGGCCAGGGGAATTCCCTTTCCAATCTCTCCAATCTCTTTACTGTGCTCATGCAAAAAAAAAATAGCATAAATTAAAAAACATTTTTTTGTAATTGTTGTTGCTTGTTTTTTTTTTTTTTTCTTTTTGCCTTTTCCCCCCGTGCTTTGATTTGTTTTTATTTCATGACCATGGTTAGTGTTTGGTTGTTCTCATTATTGCTGTGGTACTCTTCAGGTTTTTCTTTGTTTGTTTCTGTTTGTTTGTTTGGGGGGTTGATTATTTTATATTATTTCTATGTTTTCCTTGCTTTTTCCCTTTCTTAAACTGATTTTATAGTCTCTAGAAGGACTCCTCCCGTTTTTTGTTTGTTTGAATTTTGCCCTCCACTTTTTTTTTTCTTTCTTTTCTTACTCTCAAACAGAACCACATAACTTGAACCATCTTGTTTTGCCTCACAGATAGAGGGGGAAATAATGGAGGGCACCAAGACCAAACAGTTGTATATACAATCAAGTAGTAATTAAAAATCAGACTTAAACACCAATTTTCAGGGAGATAAAAGTTACAAAGTGCTGAAAATGATTATTTAACAGTGAATACTTAAGACTGAAGATACTCCAGGATCTGATAGCTGAAGTACAGAGACATTATTTGATTGGGTCTTGGAAAAATATAGCAGAAACTACGATTCAAAGAGAGCTCTAGTTTATTGTCCCATTAGTTTCCATCTGAATTTGCATATGTATGTGTATGTGGTGAGGTTACTTTTTGGCTATAAAATAGCCAAGGAAACAATAAGCTATGAGGATTTCTGTTTGAAAACTTGAAGTTTTCCTGTGTGGCAGGCTTCAGGCATGTTTTTATTAGGGCCCAAGGACCTTGCTGTGATTGTTTTTAGGTGGTTCTTTGCATCAGCTTGTCCTAGATCATCTTCCTTTTCTATAAACAGATTCTGCATTTCCAAGAATACTTTTTGAGACAGTAGCCTTCTGCTTTTGGAATACCAGACAATAATGCATGGCTTTATTGTTTATTTTATTGTTAGCTTTTGCTCCCATCTGAACTATTTTTTGATACTAACAGAATGGCTTAACTTAGATTAGTTTCAACCTTGGATACTACCTATCCCACTGCAAGTTTGAACACATAGAGTAAACAATCAGTGCAACACAAAACACAATGGTCCTTGCACCATAGTACAAACAGAGAATAAATTCTGGGGGGAACCCTACAGTATTAGTTGCTGTGGGGGGTTCAATAATGAAAATAAAGCTAAAAGGAGAACAAGGAACTCAGACTTATCAGCAAAGGGGTAACTTATACAGCCATAGAGAACTCTGAGATTTTATTCCAAACTGAGAACTTCAAATATTCTAATGAATTGTAAGTATTAAATAGCACTGGAAAAGGGTAACATTGTACAAAGTAACAGTAATAAAAAGGTTTTTATAGTTAAGATTATTAATTTGATTCCAGATCTACAAGATCCTCACCATCATTTTTCAAATATTTTGTGGGTATCATATTCAGTGATACTCTGAACTTTGATACTTCTGGCTTTGTGCTGAAAGATCACTCCTGAAGGGATTCAGAGGTACTTATCCTTGAATATACTTTTGGATCACACTCAGTGATGTTCAGTACTTACTCCTGAGTAGTCTGTGCACAGGAATTACTCCTAGAGGGTCTGGAGGAACTATATGGGATGCCAAGCATTGAACCTGGGTCAGCCATGTGCAAGGCAAATGCCACCCACTCAGTCACTGTAGTAACTACCCACTCTGTTAATATTGTGAATGGTTAAGAAATGGTTCTTACAATTTCTCTAGGTTACTATAACACTAAAATGAAAGAGGAAGTTCATTTGAATAGATTTTTAAAGGTGCCAAATGCTTAGAAAAGTCCGAACTTTTTCAGGATACCAATTGCAGTGCCATTATAACCTAAAATATTGCTAATTTCCCTATTCATCCAAAGAGACTCTAATGGTTGGGGGTGGCACCCATACCAAGTTACTCAGACTGGGTAGCTTAAACAATAGACATACATGTCCAGTATTAAGATTCGGAAGCTGACTCTAGAATTCTAGAACCAACTCTCTTCTTGACTCACCAGGTTTTTCTCCTTGCTGTTTGCTCATTTTAATTTTGTATTATAATACCATTATTTACTAGATTATTCATAATACCATCATATTAGGCATTAGATACTCAAACACCTGTCCCTGTACAAATGTGACCCTCCCATTACCAGTGTCCCCAACTTCTCACCTACCACCCCAGCCTTCGTCCACACTTCATATTGTTTGTTACTATACATCTGGAAGGTTTTTTAAATACATTTTTTCCATTTTGGGTAATTGTTGAACTATTCCTAGCAGTGGTCAGTGCTAACTCTTGGCTCTGTGCTCAGGAATGACTTCAGATAGGCACAGTTAACCATATAAGGTACCAGAAATTGAGCTGAGGTAGGCCACATGCAAAGCAAGCATTCTGCTTACTGGGCTATCTCTCTGGCACCTAAACTATACATTATTAGGATGATTTCTCGTGCATTTGAGTAGAGTGAAAATATTTTATCTCAAAATGCACATTCTACTAATAAAATTCAGCTCATGCAGTTCTTAATACAGAAGCATTTTCTCTAATGTAAATGACCAAGAGTGCAAATCTTTCTTTGAAAATGGCTCTCAATTTAGCCACAAATTCAAGAACCCTAAAGGTAATGAATGGAAATTAATTCTCACCAAGGCTACACTAGAAAAACATGGCTGAAAGTCAACAATCAAAGAAAATTCGAAAAACAGCCAGATAGAAAAGTTACTTCATGCATACAAAATTGATATACTTCATGGTACAAAATTAACACTTTAAAATCAATTGTCTTCTGATACACCAATAATAATAGAGAAGAAATGGGCATTAAAAAATAACATGCACATTAGTGTCACACAAACTCAAATATCTTGGAGTCAACTAAAGATGTAAAGGACCTATACAAAGAAAACTACAAAACCCTGCTTCAAGAAATAAAATAGGTACTGGAGTGGAGGCACAGGGTGGTAAGTAGTCTGCCTTGTTGGTACTATCCTAGGATGGACCACATTCAATTCCCTCACAATCCCATATGGTCCCCCAAGCCAGGAGCGATTTCTGAGTGCATAGCCAGGAGTAACCCCTGAGCATTCAAAAAGAAAGGACACAAGGAATGGAGACACCCTGCTGATAGATTGGCAAGATTAACTTAATTAAAATGGCAATACTTCGCAAAACATTGTACAGATTTAATGCAATTCCTCTAAGGATAACCATGACATTCTTCAAAGAAGTGGATCAAACACTCCTGAAATTTATTTGGAACAAAAGAAACCCATGAATAGCCAGAGCAGGGGTGGTGAACAAGTTCAACACAAAGAGCCAAAATTTTAAACAGTGAGAGTCAGAGAGCCACACCACATAGTGACCTGCCAAAACAGACAAACACTCACACAAAAGCATATCATTTTAACAATAATCTATTAAATACATATTGCATTTTGCCATTTTAAGTGAGCTTAAAAATCCTGCAGTGATGGTGAGGGTATGCTGTGTCCTCCACACTAAGAACTAATGGCAAGATGTGACACAACATGTGATACACGGGTCCCCTGTTCGCTGGCCCGTGCAGTTATTTACAAGGGATGGGAGACGGGATGCCACAGCCTGGGGGCGGGACTACACTCGGAGATCTCTCCTCAGAGGTCCCTCCTCAGAAGCAGCATAACAAAATCCAAACTTGGCAAAGAACCATAGTATACAAAATAATGATAAGAGGCAAAGAGCTGCATCCATTTTGGCCAGGAGCTGCATGTGGCTTGAGAGCTGTTTGTTCGCCACCCCTGAGCTGGAGCAACCCTTGGGAAAAGGAGTGTGGAAGACATCACTTTCCCAAACTTTAAATTGTATTACAAAGCTATAGTCATCAAAAGAGCATGGTACTGGATCAAGACAGATCCTCAGATCAGTGGAATAGACTTGAGTATTCAGAGAATGTGCCCCAGATATGTATATTAATTAATATATCTTTGAAAAAGGAGCAAAAAATTTAAAACGGACCTAGAAAAGCCTCTTCAACAAGTGGTGATGGAACAACTGGTCAGTTGCTTGCTAAAAACCAAACTCAGACCTCCACCTAACTCCATGTACAAAAGACAAATCCAGATGGATTAAAGACCTGGATATCAGATCAGAAACCATAAAGTATATTGAACAACACATAGGTAAAACACTCCATGACATTAAGACGAAAGACATCTTCTAAGCAGAAACAGCCGCCTTTATACAGGTGGAAACAGAGATAAACAGATGGGACTATATTAAGCTATGTTCTCAAAGAAAATAGTACCTAGGATAAAAAAAACACTCACAGAATGGGAGAAACTATTCACCCAATACCCGTCAGACAAGGGGCTTAATATCGAAAATATACAAGGTACTGACAGAACTAAATAAGAAAAAAACATATAGATCCATCAAAAAATGGGGAGAAGAAATTAACTGACAATTTCTCAAAGAAGAAATACAAAAGGACAAAAGGCACATGAAAAAATGTTCCACATCACTAATTATCAGGGAGATGAAAATCAAAACAACAATGAGGTACCATCTGTCTCCATAAAGTCTGGCACACATCACAAAATACAAGAACAATAAGTGCTGGTGGGTATGTGGGGAGAAAGGAACTTTTATTCACTGCTGGTGGGAATGCCATCTAGTCCAACCTTTATGGAAATCAATATGGAGATTCCTCCCAAAACAGGAAATTGAGCTCCCATATGATCCAGCTATAGCACTTCTAGGGAAATACCCTAGAACAACAACAACAACAACAAACACAATACAAAATACCTTAGTCACACCTATATTCATTGCAGTGCTATTTACAATAGCCAGTCTCTGGAAACAACCAAGGTACCTTTCAATAGATGAATGGCTAAAGAAACTGTGGTACATATACACAATGGAATATTATGCAGCCGTCAAGAGAGATGAATTTGTGAAATTTTCCTATACAGGGATGTATATGGAAACTATTATGCCACGTGAAATAAGTCACAGAGAGAGAGAGAGAGAGAGAGAGAGAGAGAGAGAGAGAGAAAGATGCAAAATAGTCACACTTATCTATGGACTTTAAGGAAAATAAAAGACATTATTGTGATAATGCCCAAAGATGTGGGCCTGAAGGATCAGATCACGATATGAAGCTCATCTCAAGGAGAGGTTAGAACACTGACAACTACCAAGACAATGTTAATGAGTGAGCAAAGTAAAATGCCTGTCTTGAATACAGTCAGGGGGTGTGGGTTGAGGGAGATGTGATGTATTTGTGGTGGGAGTGCTGCACTGGTGAAGGGGAGGTGTTCATTTTTGTGACTGAAATCCAACTACAGTCAAGTTTGTTATCATGGTGATTAAATAAAGATATTCAAAAACAGAAAAGTTGCTTCATATTCAGGAGAGCAAAAGTGAAATTGAAAACTGACATCCCAATGGCAAAAATGGAATGTAGCATGAGAAGTAATAAGACATTTTCAAACTATGAAAGGAGAATAAGTGATAATATACACTGTTACCTACCATGGAAAAAAAACACACTTCACACATTAAAGGCCAAAAGTCCTACTTTGAAGTTCCAATGGGGTGGCTGGAGTGGTAGCACAGTGGTAGGGCATTTGCCTTGCAAGTCACTGACTCAGGACGGGCATAGGTTTGATCCCTGGCATCCCATATTGTCCCCCAAGCCAGGGCGATTTCTGAACACAGAGCCAGGAGTAACCCCTGAGCACCGCCAAGTGTGCCCCCCCAAAAAAATTTAAAAAAAAGAAGTTTTAATGGCGCATTCTGAGTCAATCTTACAGGTAAACAATTTTATTCAGCAAATGGTTAGAAATACATGTTTTGGAAAGGAAAATGAAAAAGTTTCCTTTCATCCCAACTGTGTTGATTAGTTTACCCTGGGGTTTTAAGCTCACACTTAGGGTGATCAGTACTAATGAACTGATTTTAGAGGTGCCTTGCTTTTCATTTTAATCAATAGCATATCTGTGCACATATACACCCATATACACTTTCCAGTAATTTGCCTCCAAATTACAATCATGCCTTATAATAAGCATGGGGGGAAGAAGCAGAGTTGCTTTTCACGTTAATGATTTTTCTGACACAACAGAATTGATGTAATTGCAAATTATATTTTATGGTAAGTGAAAGATATGCCCTCTTTGAATTTAGAAATCAACATTTGTTAAAAAAATTATCCCCATCTAAAAATTGAATACCATGTGTATTAATTTTCAAAACATTGCTTTAGGACGTAGTTTGCCATTTCTTATTATTTATCAGATTGTTCTTCAAGATAAAGCACAAAAATCAATTTGCTATAGTAAAAATCCTTGAAAAGATTTGGAATCACGCTGCAAGTCTAAAAGTATATTTAATGAAGGCCTTTCTTTTGTTAATTACTCTTAGTTATTGTTAATTGTTCCTTAAGCTGATGTCATAATCTCAGTAAATTAACTCAAATTCACATTGTAGCTCAGCCAGCCACATAGTAAATAGTGCTCAGAAAATTCTTTGAATTCACAGCATGAAATGTCAGATTTGAATTGTATTGGAAAAGCATCGTATATATTTGAAAAATATTTCATATACTTAGGAAAGTGGAGCTTATCTGGGATAGATATGGGGGATTGTTGGTTTAGTTAGGCCATACCTAGCAGTACTAAGGGATTCCTCCTGGCTGTGTGCTCATTGATTACTAATGACAGTTCTTGGGGACCATATGCATTGCTGAGGCCTGAACCGTTTGCAGACATGTGCCTCACCCGTTGTACTATCTCTGGCCAGTCCTTTCTATTTATTTATGATATTTAGGATACTTAGGTTTCTCTACACATAGTTTTTTTTTTCTATATTTATAAAATGTTTATATTGTTCCATGATTTTGCTTAGAGATTGGTAGCTTGTCCTAGTTTTTATTTTAATTTGTAATGCTGGTTTAGAAGACTAGGTTTTAGGGCTACAATTTAACACCTCTTCAAAATACTTTTTTGTGTACCACACCCACCAAAGTTCCAGTATCCTCCACCACTGATTAATGTTCATGATTTCGTTCATGCACTTACTGACTTTTAATCCAGAGGTCCCAGGGAACCACCTGCCATTTTGCTGTCAACTAAGTCATATGGATTCACGTCAAGGATTCACATCAATAGGTTGTGTTATTTGTGTTCAGTTACCTGGATTTCTGGGCTGTACTGGAGATGCTCAGGAGATCAAGTGGTACCAGGATTTGAGCTAGGATTGGCTGTGTGCAGGCAGGTGCTCTCTCCCCAACTCTGCTTCTGTGAAGAATGGGTCTAAGAGCCAGGTTCTGTTTTTTTACTTTTGGCTTAGAGGACCACATAGGATGTTGGGGATCCAACCAACGTCCATCCTTGGTCAGCCGTGTGCAAGGCAAATGCCCTACCGCTATGCTATCGCTCAGGCCTCGGAGCCAGGTTATGATGTCCTGAAAGTTTGCAGGCAGACTGCCTCAGACCTTGCTTGCATTATTGTTGGCAGCCCACCATCCAACAAAGGACACTGTTTATTATTGCTCTGGGGAGGATCTTTCATTCTCACTACCTATGAATTGAGACCCATCCCCTACCTTGGTACAGAACAGGATTTTCTCATCCCTCTACATACCTGGCTAAGTTAGTATCTGAGGATGCCAAGAAGTTGACATTGGGAGATGGGAGGCTATGTTGACCTACTTACTGTTTTTCTGCCATAATAGGAATTTCTCCCATGGCTCATTCTTTCTTGTTCCTTTTGTTTTTTCATGCTTCAAGAGAATTAAGTGGGTTGAGTAAGTTCAGTGTTTCGATCATAAAATTAGCATGCTTTCTGATTTTTAAAAAATAATTTTGTTAATTATATGAAATGATGCTTAATTATTCTACTTTCTTAAGAAATGCACACCTCTAAAACATGGAGCTTGTAAGCTTGCCTCTTATTCATCGTCTATGTTTATTCTTTGCATGGCTTCGTGGCACTTTGAAAATGATGTAATTCCATGGGATACTAGAATAAACATATGGCCCATTTTGATTGCATTTGCTCTAAGAGGTTTTTAAATAAGAAGCTATAATGGAAGGCCTGCTTTGAAAACACTGAAATTCTCTGTCCTTATCACAGTCAAATTTCTGCTTCAGGTTTTGCATAAACATTTAGAATTTAGCTAAGAGCTCAGCCTGCAGTATTCCCGGGGAGTTATATGCCTGGCATCCTCACTCCTTGAAACTAGAGATTGATGTACCCCCAAGCAGTCCCAGAGGTGGTACTTCTGGCAGCTTTTCCCTTCTAATTTGGACTTGTGCCATTAGTGGCTCAGGTTAATTTGCTGTATATCTGCCTGAATGTTTTAGTGGTAGTTGGTAGGACTCTAACTTCTACTTTCTAGTTACAACATTACATATGAAGAAAGTTACATAGAACCATTGTGGCAGGCAGATCCATGGATCTCGTGATGAAAATATGCTTTGCATTATCAGTAGAGAGAAGATGTACTGAAACGTGTTTAAACTCTGGTGTCCTAATGGGTTAGTACCAATGGCTCTAAAGAAGGATTGAACCCACCAAAAGAAGAAATTTCAGTCTCCGATTATATTTGTGTAAATAATTGGTCAGGACCCCAGACTAGGGCGAATGTAAGATTGTTTTGTTTCATCTGCCATTTGGAGGTGCCTAAGGCTTAGTAAGCAGGAGTTAGTTCTCTGCAGTTCATGGAAAAGTTTCTGGGAAACCTGGATGGCTGCCCAGCCATTTATCATCATTGTTCATCCCACTTAACTTTTACTTTATCTTCAGGCGTCAACATGTTTAGTTATGAACTCTGCTTCTGTCCCTGCTGGGAATCAACACAGGAGATGCATTTTTTTTGTCAGTTCCAAAGAGTTGGAACATAGAAACACAGGCCAGGTTGAAAATACAGATAACCAAGCATAGAGGCTGCAGAGGGTGAATTTATTTTACAGAAGCAGTGATTGAGCCATGCTCAGGTATATGGCAGGCTGCTGCTGCTGTTAGAAAAATATCTTTATAAGGGTTCCTGTAGCTCTTGCTGCAGTGAATGCCTAAGAGCAAAATGGTTGTGCGTGTAGGATTCTGTAACAGAGATGAGAGAACCAGGTTCAGGGATGCCGAAATGGGTGAATGGACCAGAGAGAAAGGGGAGGTCTTCAAATAGAAAACTTTCCCCTTGCAGCAGAAATCAACTTCTGGCAGCTCTGAGAAGGCCCATGGAACAGTTGGCATGAAGCTGTGGAGAAGCCCAAGAGGATCCTATTCTAAATTAAAGACATCCCAGGGGGAGTTAGGGTTGGTTTAAGTAATGATTGATCTTACTTTGTCTTGTGCTGTGTCGTTATTGCCTGTTAATGTCTCAGTGTCCTGGCCAGACCCTCTCCACTCTGAGTCAAGCTGTTTCTGATTATGTTGGAGGAGGATTTCTCAGCTCCTGGAACAAGTCAATCAGATGGTGAGTGCATGAAATACTTGGCAAAATGTGAATGAAGTCAGTTTTGTTAAGCTTTGCTGAGAGCAAGTTTGCATATCATTGTTGAGGTCTGTGGTGTTTATTTTTTGTTTGTTTGGGGGCCATTTCCAACAATGCTTAGGAGTTACTCATGTCTCATCATTCAGAATTTACTGTTGGTGGTGCTAAGGGACCATATGGCTTACTAGAGATGAAACCCAGATTTGCAGTATGCAAGGCAAGCATCCAACCTTATGTATGATTGCTCCAAGATCCATGGTGTTTAAATGTGGTGTGGCAGAGTAGGGGAGAAGAGAGTGACCAGGTGTTTCAATAATCTCTTTGTACAGAGAAATGTGGTACATTTTCATCATGTAGTTCTTGATGGGAATTTCTATTTGAAGGCATTCCTGTGACTGAATACTTATTTTTTCTTTGTATCAAAATGAAAAGCAAAAGTGAGAAGCTCTGTAGTGAAAAGTTTAGAACCAACTCAGCATAACATAAATAGTGCTTGTTGATGTAATTCACTGGACCTTTTGAGGTTGGACCAGATTTGTGGGACTAATTCTAGAGAAGGTTGATACATGAAGCAGAGTCTTATGGATATTATCTAAAATCCCAGCCAATAGAGTATGTTAAGTTATCTATTTGACAGGAAACATACAATATCTAAGATTGTTTGCATGAGTTATGTGCTCATTTATAAAAGTAGGAAGTTAAAAGACAGTCTAATTTAATGGGAATAGTTTTTTTTTATCTTGCTCTCTAAGCCCATGAACACGTATGTTGCTTGCTTGTCTGCATCTTTGTTACTTATTTCCACTCTGAAGAAGCTTATATTCTCTTTTCTGTCTTTCCCTCCCTTTATGTGTGTTTCATAAGCTTATATGATTTAGGGGTACAATATTAACATGCCAATCCCCCACCAAAATGCCAGTCTCCCTCAACCACACTGCTATCGCATAAGTCTCTTATGTTACCTTCATTTCTTAGAATTATCTTTCCTATTGATTCCCTTTACTTTCTCCTCAATGTCATTGATTTGATCATCAGCTTACTTCATTCTGCTGTTGAACATTGTTGTGTATTTTTTTCTTTTAGTTGAGCTAATATATTCTTCATCTCAATAGTTCCTGTTTAGGTTTTTCATGTACTTTCTGTCTTTATTAAAGTTCTTTTCCAGGAATTTCTTTATTTGTGTATTACTAGGGTCATTGCTTTGAATGCATCATCAGGGAATTCACATAGTTCTAATGTGTTGAGAGCTAGTTTTCCAGCTGAGAGCTTTTGTCAACTCTCAGTGCTTGTGTATTCTTCCTTTCTCATTATTCCTTGAATAAGTAAAAGCTATTGGTGAGGGTTCATTCTCAGACTGTGCTCAACCAAGAGTTTATGGTGGCAAAGGCCATGCAGTGGCTTTTATTTTTTAGTTGTGTAGCCTGGATGGCTCATTTATGTGAGTTTTTGGTCATTACATCCCTACAGAAGCTCCATCACTAAGAATGAATGAGCCTGGGTGGTGTTACTGAGTTTTTAGTGACTGTTGCATGGTCTGAGATGTCCAAGAAGTAGTATAGAACAGAAGAATGACACCAATATTTTTGTTGGTGGTATATTAGAGAGAGTTGTGGGAGTAATTATTAAGTAAATCACACAGGATATGAGGGCAACCTGGCTGTGACTTTTGTCACCCCATTGATTGCCAGCATTGATTTCGGTGATCAGGCTGGCTAGGCAGTTGTCCCCTTTCTCCTTCACTGCTCCATGTGCTGCCTTCCCTAAGCTGTGCATTTGGTTGTAGAGGTGACTTTCCTCAAAGGAGATGAACTGTTCTTTGGTAGGGAATATATGAGTAGCTATGCTCCCATGCTGGAAACTTAAGGCAAGCTCTCAAGTAAATTACACTTTGGACAAAGTTACTGGCATGAAAAAAGTAAATAAATGTGGAGGGAGGTGAAGGAAAAAGTGCTTATTTAGTACAAAAATCTTAGTATGAGGTTATTTTGATAAAATGAAAGATAATTATTGGCTTCATAGATCAGCCCTACTCAAGATGTTAAATATTTGGTTTTGGTACAGCTTAACACATATTCATTCATTGAAATCTTGGAAAACAAAGAGCATAAAACAAACTAATATCTATGGAACTCAGCTATATAGGCAATATATATTATATATAGTATTTGGAATCTATTTTATCAGAGCCCCACAACTAAATCAGCATAAAAACACATTAACTTAATAAAAAATGGAATTATTGTAGTAATTGCTAATCATTGTTCTTCAAAATAACATGTTCAAAAATTGATATTAGAATGCACACCACTGATCTGGGTTCAATCCTTGGCACCTGAGTATGCTCTAGGAATGATTTATGAGTACAAAGTCAAATATAATCCCTGAACACCTGTAGAATATAAATATGAAATATAAAATCCAGGAGTTGGGGAGGCCGCCCCAGGCAAAGTGTTTCTAAGCCCTCAAGTAGGTAGTATCCTAGCAGAAATAATACACAGTAGTCAGAAAATATATTCATTGGAGTCAGCTCACTTTATTACTTATGGCTTTTCTCTGCCATGAGTCTCTTTGCTATGTGCTCATTTTTGCCAAGCTCTCCCTGTGCTCTATCCCATATCTCTTCTTTTGATGAGCTCTGTCTGACCTATGCTTCTAAACCTTGTCTCTCTTCCTTATGTGCTCTCTCTGATGAGCTCTGTCTCCAGCCCCCAGGCAGACTCCTTTATTATCCAGAAACGCACCCACGGGGTGGGGGAAGATCCTTGTAATCTAAGTGGACATTTACATACCAAAAGAAGATATTAGGATAGTTCACAATGTACTTATTTCTCTAACTAATAATGAGAATGTATGAGGGAAATAGAAAGCCTGTCTAGAGTACAGGCGGGGTTTGGGTGGGGAGGAGGGAGATTTGGGACATTGGTGATGGAAATGTTGCACTGGTGATGGGTGGTGTTCTTACGTGACTGCAACCCAAACACAATCATGTATGTAATCAAGGTGTTTAAATAATATATATATATATATATATATATATAAAGATAAATAAAAAATACAAAAGAAGATATTAGGCAAACAGGAAGTTGGGGGAAGAACCTTTGCAAGGCTTTTTATCTAGGTTCACTTTACAAACACCACTAGGTATAGTCCCCCAAAACAAAATCAAAACCTTATTCTTTTTTTTTTTTTTTTTGGTTTTTGGGTCACACCCAAAAACACACTCAGGGGTCACTCCTGGCTGTCTGCTCAGAAATAGCTCCTGGCAGGCACAGGGACCATATGGGACACCTGGATTCGAACCAACCACCTTTGGTCCTGGATCGGCCGTTTGCAAGGCAAACGCCGCTATCTCTCTGGGCCCCAAAACCTTATTCTTTAATGTTAGGATTTCTCTCAAGTTGTTTATATATGTACATATATAAATTAATATATTTTCTTGATACTCCTATGAGATAAGTTCCTTTACTCTATGTCATAAATGAGGTGCCCAAACTCTCAGTGTTACACATTTATGTAGGAGGTATCTGTCATATTGCGGACTTGGGACATGAACCCTGAAATACATCACCAGAGAAGACAAAAAGATGTCAGTGAAATTTTGATTGAATATGTACTGTCTTATGAATTGTAAATTAGAAATGAAGATGTCTTTGATTCTTTAAATTCCCATTAGGTAATCATTCTGTATTCAGATCCCAAATGGCGACCCTACTTACCAGGTTCTATGCCCTTATTTGCTTTTAAAGTGCATGAAGTGCATAAAAACATATTGAAGCTTTTTTAAAATTTTTCTCCTCCTGGACCATTTTTAATTTATTGAAAAAGCTGAGATAGTCTAGAAACGTCCAAAGACATTTCCTCTATCCTGGACATTGTGCATAAACATGGTAGTTATTGCAGCTGAAAGGTTATTATTGGTATGTAGTTGTTAGTAAAGGCCACGCTCTAATTCCTGTTTCTCTCAGCTTTCTCTAATGCTTCTGTTCCATATGGTATGGCATACAGGAGAGCTCCTTAGGGCTATATCTTTTTTTGTTTTTTAAGAAAAGATTTAATTATGTTATTTAAACACCAGGATTACCAGATTGTTTGTAATATAGTTTTTTCTTTTAACAGTTTCAAAGTTGTTCATGATGGAATTTCAGTCATATAATGTAAAACATCCTTCCCCAGTGCAATTTCCAGCCATCAGTGTTCCTAGTTTCCTCTTTTAAATCCTCCTTGCCTTCCTCTGAGGAGACACGAAGACCTTTTTCCTATGTCCTTTTTTCTCAGTCTCTCTCTCTCTCTCTCTCTTTCTCTCTCTCTCTCTCTCTCTCTCTCTCTCTCTCTCTCTCTCTCTCTCTCTCTCTGAGGCACTGTGAATTGCCGTGCTATTACTGGAGGGAGATCCTGCCTATCACTTTTCCTTTATTCAGCACCCAGTTCTTGTTCATAGTGATAATTTCCCCACTATCTTTGTCATAATGATCCCTTCCCTGCCCTAACTGCACTTCCCCCTATTTGTGACAAGCTTCCTACCATCAACTGTTCCTCCTGCTCCTTGTCTCTATAGTGTCTTTTTATATTTTTATCATACTATTTTTATATCTCAAAATGAGTGCAATTATTTTATGTCTATCCCTTTCCCTCTTACTCATTTCACTCAGCATGACACTC
Source organism: Suncus etruscus (assembly GCF_024139225.1). NCBI lineage: Eukaryota > Metazoa > Chordata > Mammalia > Eulipotyphla > Soricidae > Suncus > Suncus etruscus. Next base: position 88,263,734 of record NC_064849.1, read on the forward strand.
TCCATGTCTATCCATGTAGAAGCAAATTCCATGACTTCATTTGTCTTAACAGCTCCATAGTGTTCCATTGCATAGATGTACCCCAGTTTCTTTAGCCACTCATCTGTTCTTGGGCACTTGGGTTGCTTCTAGATTCTGGTTATTGTGAAAAGTGATTTTATTGGTGTGGACAATTCTGAAAGTTCCTGTCCAAGAATGTTACAGGTTGTCCGCCTGGGTGAGTTTGTGGATGCTTTTGTTGTAAATAATGTTCACGCATCTTCTCTGTGATGCTGGGGCTCTGACCCCTGGCACTGGTGGTGCTGGCCACTCTTCTCTCTTGTCAGCTCTTGCCTGTTTCACTCTCTTCATGGCTCAGTGTCCAGTGTCTAAAAATAAGAGTCATGTCTATCTTTTTGGAGACTGGTGTTTATGTAGCAATTTTACTGAATGCAGTTTTGTCTTTTTTCCTTTGTGGAACGGTGTCTCTAATCCTGGATTTATGTTATGAAGATACAATAACAAATGCTATGATTTATGTTAGTGATGCCATATTGATCATATGCTTTGGGTTAGAATCTAGGACTGCAGACTGCACTGACAGACAGTTCAGCGGGGAGGATGCTTACTTTGCACGCAGCCAACCTGAGTTCAGGCACCCCATATGGTCCTCTAGGCCCAATCAGCAGTGGTCCCTGAGCACAGAGCCTGGAATAAATCTTGAAAAAATTCCTGGTGTTTTACACACACACACACACACACACACACACACACACACACACACACACACACACAATCTAGTACTGGTTTGTTTACTTGGCTACTCATATCATTTATCATATGAAATTTGGTTAAGGGTTACCCCTGACCATGCCTGTATCTATCTGCATTTTCTTTCACTTCTTTACTTCTGGCATTAAAAATTCTCTTTCTTGTGTTTTCCACTTTGTAGAACCAGCCCTGGATCCTGTTATTAGAGAATTGTGTTAGAAACCAAGGGTGATAAATGTGTTTATCGTTTCTGGGTTTTCCTCAGCTTTCTCATCTGTTAAAACAGAAAACTGTTTGAGTGCTCTTGAATGTCAACTGATGTTGAAATAGCTGATTTCCATCCTAGTCAGGACCTTTTATCTTTGCTGATGCTTGTCATTCATTGGATGAAAGCATCTTTGGACTCAAGCACCTTTGGATTGGTGCCTTAGACCACCTGTTCTCTTCCCTTGAGTGTGGACTTTGGATTCCCAATAAAACTCCAGGGTATCAAGGAGAAAATGCTTGTTGTTTGGGGTTTCCATGACTGAGCTATCTGCTTATTAGGAGTGGAAGGTTTGTTGTGGAAGTGCCTGACCCTGTTTTATTTTTTGAATCGTGTGTGGAATATTTTCTATGTTGGTGTTTGCTTCCAAACTCACATCTGTCCAATCCCCTGGGATTGGGCCAGGAGGTTTCTGCTTTATAATTTCTTCTAATTTTATTCTGTATGAAACAACCTACATTTCTACATTTTTGCAACTCTACACGAGTTCACCAAAAACTGTGACTCTAGTTACTGTGACCTAGATGCAACTTCTTCCTCTCAGTAGGATAAGTTGACTTTATAACATCTGCCATCCTCTTTCTTAATTGTTCACATTCAATTTACATGCATCCAGAAGTAAAATTGCTAGCCTTGATTTCTGGGGAAGAGAACATCAAATCAGTAACTAGTGAAGAGTGAATTTTTTCTCCTTTCCTCCTAATGCCATTTGTTTGCACAGCTACTTAGACCAGCATCACTTTATCCCACTCCCACAAATGCAGTGATTCATACATTTGTGATAGAGTTGACTGTTTTGACACTACTCACTTTCCCCAACCCTCCCCATCATTTTTAGACAGTGTGTCCATGGAGTTTTTCTCCTTGTGGGGTTCAGGCTTGGGTAGGGAGTCATGGCAGCACCATTATAGAGAGTCAGGGTTCAAGGCAATGGCCTTTGCTCATAACCAACCCAATTTGGTCCCCACAACACCTGGTCCTTATGATATGGGGCTTGAACCTAAGCCAGGAGTAAGCCTTAAGCACTGCTAGGTGGGACCCAAATTCAATACAAACATATAGGATAGATTCAAAATGTCCTAAAACATCTGCTTCACTCATTGACTCTTTCTGCCTACAGCACATAGCTAATTTTTTTTACTATTATTGTTTTATTTTTTCCTGACTGTTGTACAGACATAGAGTCAGAGAGGATACATACATATATGTGTGTGTATATATGTGTATATATATATGTATATATATCCAAATTGATCCATTTATTCACAGAAGGACATTTCAGTTATTTTCAGTTTGGGGAATAATGACCAAACATACTCTAAAAATTTTCCCACGTTTCAGTTTTAGTGAGGTTTTTTTGGGGGGGAGGGTGGAAGTGGGTCAATTGAACCATACCTTGCTTTCTCAAGTCTTACTCCTAGTTTTGTGCTTAGAAGTCCCTCCTGACTATGCTTGGGATTCATATGTAATGTTGTCAATTTTACATGAGTCAGTGCTAACAAGGTAAGCATCTCATCACTGTGTGTCTCTCTGACTATATTCTTCCTATTTTGTTGAGATAAATTGATATATAAAATTGTGTAAGTTTAATGTGAACAGCTTGTTGATTGGTTGTTTACTTGTAGTATGATGAGGTTAAGACTATATTTAACTCCCAAATCATCTTTAAGGGCTGGAGGGTAAACACAGAGGTTAAAGGTCATTGACTTGCATGTGATTGACCCTGATTTGATCCCTGGTACCTCATAGGTCCCTTGAGCCTCATTAGAGGTGATTCCTGAGGACATAGCCAGGAGTAGTACAGTTAGGCTTAAAAAAATCAAAACTAAAAAATAATTAAAACTAAACAAAAAATTGTCTTCCAATGTAGTTTTACTACTTTCCATTCTCATTAGTAACAAATGAGAGTTACTTTTCTTCTGAGCCTCAGTTGTAATTCTTATGGTCAGGTTTCAAACCTCATTTTGACAGCTGTGTTGTGATCTCTCATGGTGTTGAATGTTTCTTGTCTTTTATCTAAGACACACCAATTTATATTTGCAATAGTGTCTTTCCAGCAGACTCGGCATCTGACTCTGCCAGCCTTATTGCAGAGAATAGGAGCACTCGGGAAGGTAGAAAATACAATAATGCTTCAGAAGAAAAGGCAATAATTAAAGTTTGGGAAGATGTTTGATGAATTGATGGGAGCAGGAACAAAAAGTAGAATATGAAACAAATCAGCAATATAACTGGACCAGACATAAGGGGTAGGGGACACTGTTAATGGATGGAAGGTTGAATTCTGAATGAGAATTATCCAGAGTCCATAAAATTAAACTCTTTCAAATTTTAAGAGCAATAAAATTAGAAAAGAAAAGCTCATATTTATCAGAAGAAGGGTATTTAACTGTGGCCCTCTCTAGAAATGAGAGGAAAATGTGGTAGTTACACTTAATTATTTTTTTAAATTTTTATTTAAAATATTGTGATTTACAAAGGTCTTTATAGTTGGATTTTAGACATATAGTGTTTCAGGACCAATTCCACCACCAGTATTCCCAGAGTCCATCCCATGGCAGCACCCACTGTTCTAACCTGCCTTCACAATAGGTACCTTTTTAATTTGATTGTTAAAGTTTTGGTCTCATGATATCATTGTTGTTGACTCTAAATTTGATATGTATTTCCATTCTTTTTAACCATACCAATGCCCCTGAGATTCTTGGTTCATGTCTCTCATATATTTTACGTGTCTTTCTCCTCTCCTACTCAATTTCTTTCCTTTTTCTGGGGCCTAGAATGTTTTCAACAACCCCCTTTTACGTCACTGCATTCCTTCATACAGTTATTCTAAATACCACATATCAGTGGTTTTATTCTGTATTTGTCCTTCTTCTGGCTTACTTTACTTAACATAGTATCTTCCAATGTTGCAACCAATTGCATGATGACATCATTCCTTAAAGCTATGTAGTATTCCACTGTGAAACTCAATATTTTAAAACTTTCAATTGAGTGACTCCTGCCCAATTATTTGACTCACCAAGAAGTCCTGATGTATCATCTCCCTTGGACATTACACTGGAGACCCAGTGAATGTAACACAGACATCCCTGGTAACAGCAGCAACCCTTTCATTTTCAGTCTTGGGAACTCAGATCCATCCCCCAACAGAGCTGAAGGTGTCTTTTAAACACACTCTGTTGACTCTAGTTGTATCTGCTTCCTGGGAACTCTGACTGTTCATACAACTCTAAATCCTGCATGAACTTACTTATCCTTTTCCATAAGCTTTTATGAATCAAGATCCCCCTTCTCATTCTTTATGCTTTAGGAATATTGAAATATGTCAGGATATTTAATGATTTGGTACAATTATCTCTGTTCCCCAAAGCAGAGACTACCTTTATTATATTTTTAGGCATATGAAGGAGTAGGCACATGAAGAGAGCATCTATTGAATGAATTAGTATTTGATAAAAATGACCCTGTTTAATGTCATGTGATTCAAACAAAATGCAGTTTTATAAATAGAGAGACCAAAGAGTGGTTAAATAAATTGAGATAAGGCTATGTATTTTATATGCTATTGTATAACATTAAGATCACAGTTGGCTTGTGGCTTGAGTTGTCAAAGTATATGAATGATAACCAGTTACCATGCTTCCATAACATATAGGAACACAGAAGCTTTTGGAAACAGTATGAAAACATGAATATCTGAATGCACAGGTCTGTGCCTTTTTGTGGTTTTCAAATATCCATAATGAATCAGTTAACTTATTGATTAAAATATTGTATAATATGGCATTGGTGTCACTAGGCTCAACCCAAGATAGCTGCTTCTTGTCCCACAATTTAATATCGCATGTTGTTTGTGACAGGGCGAACATACTGATTTTATACTTAAGCACATAGAATAAAAGCCCCAATGCCAAACAGTGTCACCTAGTGAAAGCAGCTGTTAGAATAAGAAACAAACTAGGGGCTGAGTGATAGCACAGCATAGGTGTTTGCCTTGCACGCGGCTGACCCAGAATGGACCTTGGTTTGATCAACCTTGTCCCATATGGTCTCCCGAGCCAGGAGCTATTTCTGACCTCAAAGCCAGGAGTAACGCTTGAGAGTCATTGGGTGTGGCCCAAAAAATAACCAAAAAAAAAAAAAAGAAAGAAAACAAACAAACTTAAAACACTGTCACTGCCTCTGAAGATGCCCGGTGACATGCCTGGAATGTGCTGTTCATTCTCATCTTTAGTGCTCACAGATGCAGCAAAAAATGGAAACTCTAATTGCTGACTTAGCAGTAGGTATTAACTCCTCCTCCACCCAGTCTCCATTCATCCATTCAGCCCTGTGCCTGCTCACATCAGGCCTTACAAGTCTGTAGGAAAGCTCAGGGTGTGTTAACACATGGAGTCCAAAACAAAAATGGGTGTGAAAAGTGACCCAAAGATCAGGGTGTCATCATTCCGAAGCTTCACACCTCAATGATGTGACTAACAGCACAACAAACCCTAGGTGAGACAAGTTTGCTTATTATTGTGTTTGTTATGCCTTGGCTCAGGAAACATCATCACTGTGTGAGTTTTCACAAAGGCTCCCTGCCTACTGTTAGCTATCAGCCATCAGGGCATACATAAGGGCCTATGTTCTATTTAACAACAACAACAACAATAACAACAAGGAAAACATGTATTTAGTTTGGAAGATAAAGATAAGCTGAACTATGGATTATTCCTGTAAGAAATGACTTTCTTCCATGCCTTCTTTGAACGTCAAGAGATGCACAGGACACCTTATGGAGCAGGAACAGAAACACTCTTGCTTTCTCCTTTTGGAAGTGTGTTGCTCGCCAAGAGCAACCTTTGCTGAAGGTTGCAACCTGTTTTTCATGATTTAGGAATGCAAAACATATGTTAATTTGTCTTTGGGTTTTTAGAATATTACTGAATCATAAGGGAGAATTTTCAGTTTCCCAATAGTTGTGGATATTGCTGCAAATCACTATTCTGTCTCAGTGAGTTTCATTTCCATCAGTCACAATCTCATCTGTTGCTAAAATGAGCCATGGAAGGAGAATTAGAAAAGTTGGTCTATTGGTGGAAGGGTTGGGCATTTCTCCACTTTTACCTGTGGACTCAGCTAAGTTCCTGAGACCCAGTTGGACCCCAGAAAATTTGTGAATCCTAACTGAAAAAAATCAGGAAAACATGTTGATGTGTTTCTTCCTATTCTGCTCATTGTACCATCAAAAATCAATACACTGGCTGGAGCATGTGATTCTGTTAGTATGTGATATACTCATATTTCTATGTTGATTTATTTTTGATTTGGGGGTCACACAGCAGTGCTCAGTGGCTACTCCTTGAATTTCACTTGGGGATTATTTCTGGTCATGATCCAAGGACCATGCAGTGCTAGAGATCAAACCTGAACCTCTGAAGTGCAAAGCCTGTATAGCTCAAGGCCCATTGATCTATCTCTGTGGTCCTGTATTGACTTGTTATGAGCGTATCTTACCTGACACAATTAAAAAATAATGCATGTAGAATAGGAAATTTATTCTTTTTTGTACTGTGTCCTTATAGAATATCATTATACATATGTACAGGACTAAACAGCCAGCTGTCTTATCTGGGGAGAAATGTAAATAGAGAAAGAGAAGTGTTTTCTCATAGAGGTAGAGTAGCATTTTCTGTGTCCCTTTAAATGTTATATGAGTGACTATAAATTTTCCAGACATAATGCATGGAAAATGCTTTAAATGCCAGTGAGAAGAAATTTATAAAAATAGTACTGTTGGATGAAATACTCCTCAAACACCTACACCCCTCAAAGGGAGAGGTGAGGCCATAAAAGCATAGATTATCTCCCATCGTAAAATTCTGTAATGAGACAATTGTATAACTGACTGTCAAGGAATCCTCATGTTCACAAAGAAATTTCAAAGAAGAAAGTATAGTCAGTGAAGACAGTGTGGAATTAAAAACATCTCTAGTGGATGAGTGCTTTCTGGAAAATTAAGTCGGAATCCAGAGGGAACATGGCTTCAGGGAAACTTGGAAAAGCTTATTACCATGTGAGAGATGATGGCAGAGATAAAGACAAAAGAGCAGATTTCCCACTGGGTTTACTGGTTTTGAAAGACACAGAGCAGAGGTCATTTTTAAATCTATTCTCCCAGTGGAGAGACATTATGGTGCCTCCTGGAAAGAAAATGTAACCCTATGCAAAGAGAATTATTTATGAAGTTTTCAAATATTATGGGGACATTAATATGTGATACTAGTGGAAAGTGTGTGTTATGTATGGAAATCTGTTGTTTGGGGCTACTTCCCTATTAGTAGATATATACATTATCTACATTATACAGATATATACACATATGCATTATGATTGTCACCTGGTAGTATATGCCGGTAGGGCTCAAAATACATGTGTAAATATACAAATATTTCAATATTTCTCTATTGATACTGACATATTTCAAAATGACCTAAATGCTCTTACAACAGACTCATAGTTGCTTTTTCGTTAGAATTTATAAATTTGAAGGTTTCTGGGAAGATCAATGAATGAGAACAACTCATTAGCAGAATCATTTTTTGTGAAAGATACTGTTTGCTTTTTAAGTACCTGGTAGAGCAATTGAAATATATTTAACCTAAGGGAGTAAAACTAGAATTAGGCATCTCATGTTCATGTTCAATGGTAGATTAGTCCTAGAAGGGAAAACTGTTGAAAAGCTAACATTCTGGCCTTGCTGTGGACCAAAACTTGTGCAGTGTTGTCCTTCCCCCTCCTCAGGCTGACCCTACCCTGCCTGTGCCATGTGCTTTTTCTCTCTCAAGCCCAAAGCCAAAACTTTTTCTTTATTATTCAGAAACCATCTCACAAGGATAACTCTTCAGTAACAGTATTATGAACCAAGGGGAGGGGAAAGGAGGGGGAGAGAGAGAGAGAGAGAGAGAGAGAGAGAGAGAGAGAGAGAGAGAGAGAGAGAGAGAGAGAGAGAGAGAGAGAGAGAGAGAGAGAAAGAGAGAGAGAGAGAGCAAAAGAAAGAGAAAGAGAGAGAGATTCATAGATGCTGGCAGGAGGTGGGGTGAGGGTGGGGACAGGAGGGTAATGAAAAATTGTTGGTTGAGAAATGAGCACTGGTGAAGGTATGGGTGCTGGGACCGTGTTTGATGAAAACTCAACTATCTATAATTGTATCTAATCATGCTTTAGTAAAAGAAAATCAACAAAACAAAAGAAAAATAACAAACAACAAACAAAACAAAAAAAACACAAACAACTTCTGTGCCATCAACCCTGAATTTAGGTGGTGAGTAGTGGGGAGAGTGTTTGTAGAAGGACAGACAAACGTTCATAATAGTGACAAATGTTGTCAACTCTAGGAATATTCATTCAGTAGTATGTGAACTCTCAAAATAGAAGAGGGACAATTTATTAGAAAATATGTATATATTGTTTAGTTCCACAATAGTTTTACTGGATTTTGTACCATCTATATTGAGGCCCAAACATATAATGCTCTTACTTATATACCCTGATTAAAACATAGAATTTGGTGCTCAGGAAATATATCTTAACAAACTGAAAAGTGTTTCTGCTTCTTGGCTTTATCCAGCTGGGAATTTCTGGAAATGCATTTACCCTTACCACACATACTCAATTTTAGAATGAGTTATTGTCATGGTGAGTGATTATCCTTGTAATTGTGATAAAAATTCCAACTTACCTTTGCTTAGGTAAGTGCTGCAAAGGGAATATATCACATATCATCATTTTCAGGCTAGATCACACTGAATTCAAGGTTTAATTCTTGGGACAGAATTGCATTTGACTAATAATGTAGCATCTTGAAATGTGCCAGGCTAGATTCAAAGCATGCAGGGTGAACTCCTCAGGGACATTGAGAAAGAAAATATACCAAGGAAACAGAGAGGTTCAGTTTGAATGTTGTTGTTAATGATTTATAGGAGTGTTTATTTTAAATGGCTTGATACTATAATTGTTAAAACTTTTATGGAGAATACATTTATTTTCATTGTCAATACCTTTCTGAAAATATAAGTTAGTTTGAAATATATTGTCTTATTTCTCAGGACTATGTCAGACCTTGAAAGCCAAATAGGTTGTAATGTGTTAAAGAAGAGCATGAGAAGCATGATAAGAATTTTGTTACCTCTTCCCTTGAATAATTTTCCAAAATCTTATATAGTCAAGTACATGGCTCATTCCGATTCTTCTGATTAAATAATTTATAGTGTAGCCAACTCATTGTTCTCGGCATCTGTTTATAAATTGTGCTTGCATTTTGTGATATTCTAATCAGTAGACATATTTGATATATGGTTTTATGACAATATTCAACTATAATCATATTTCATTTAATTTATAAATTAGGATACAATATTTCATAAACCATAGTACCTAGAAATGAACCCTAAGCGTAATTCGGTGTGGTTATTAAAATTTATGAATAAAGACTAGTCCATGGAAAGATTTATGAATGAGTATATTTGGATTTAGATAGGTTAATACATTAAAAATCCACACAGCAAAAAGAAATTTTTTGAGAAATCAAGATGCTACCTCAGGAGTTTCAGATTTCTGAAATGATATTCATATCTATGAAAAAGCTGTTACTTCCCCTAAATTGTTAAAATAAGAATTATTTATGCCTTGATAGAGATGCTTTTTACCCAACATATACTATATTTTATGTGCTACATAGAATATATTTAGTATATTTAATTGTAAACCTCATAAAGGAAAAGATTTCTGCTGAGTGCTTGCTGCTGAATGAAATTCTGTTTTTTAGAAAAAAATCACAAAGACATGAGGTTTACCATTTACAAATAGATGTATTCAATCAGTACTTCAACAGAAAGTTTCTAACATGCAAGAAAATTTTGCTTGATAAATAAAATGAGCAGTTAGGATTTTACACAGGTAAATTAATATCCTGGTTTGAAGAAACATAAGCTATTAAAACACTTTCCTTTTTTTCCCCCATGTTGACACTATGCTGCTAACTACATTCAAAATTTCTGATTAAAATGATAAAACAAAAAACTTAAATATGGTGTTAAGAAAGACTAATGAGGGGAAAGCCAAATTATAACATGATTTTTCATAAGTATAGTCTAGCAACTTTGCCTGAAAGTTAAACTATTAACATGTATGCTGTAAAAATAATTAAAATTTAAATCCAAAATGATATCATTTTAAATTTTGGCATACTCTCTGGTAACTCTTGCAGGCACATTTTAAAACAATTCTCTATTTCCATAATTGTTCTTGGATGGTAATTCCACATGCTGAAATATAACTGCATTGATGTTCAATTTTTTTTTATATAAACCATGTGTAGATGGAGATGAGTTATTTGAGAATGACCACTTTCTAGTCTGCTGAATCACAGAATTGGGATTGTATGTCTATGTGATTCTTAAGTGACCTAGTTTGGGGGAATCAGAAATTCCTATACTACAGAACCCTACACTTTGGGTTACAAACCAAATGATGGTAAAAATGCTCCCTCTTGGGGCCGCAACGGTGGCGCTAGAGGTAAGGTGCCTGCCTTGCAAGCGCTAGCCAAGGAAGGACCGCGGTTCGATCCCCCAGCATCCCATATGGTCCCCCCCAAGCCAAGGGCGATTTCTGAGAGCTTAGCCAGGAGTAGTAACCCCTGAGCATCAAATGGGTGTGCCCCCCCCAAAATAAAAAGCTCCCTCTTTGCACATTTGGGTTTTCCTGCCTGAAGACCAGGTCAGTTCTTGAATCCTGTGCTGGGCTGTTTGGAGGATCCATGTTAGTGTCTTCTGCAAAGCTCCTCATGCTGGAATTTCCATGATCACTGATCTACCTGCAGTGAATTCCAAAAGCCTTGCCTTAGCTGGTGCATTAAGAGTATGTAATATGGAAAGCATTTGTAAAAACAATCTAGATACAAAAATGTTCTCACTCATTCATGGGATATAAGATAGGTAGCATGGTATTAACATTGAGAAACAATAGAGACAAGGGCCAGGATTACCAGTACATGGTAGGAAACTTGTTACAAAGACCAGGGGGTTGTAGTTAAAGCAGTGAAAGGACCACTAGGACAATGAGAATGGGATTGATGACTCTAGATAAGAATTGTGTGCTGAAAGGTGGGAAAATTAGATCCAGGATACCCTTCAGTGATAATATGACATACCATAGTGTCTAAAAGAAACAAAAAGTGTGTGTGTGTGTGTGTGTGTGTGTGTGTGTGTGTGTGTGTGTGTGTGTGTGTGTATTCTGGGGACATAGGTGGCCGGAAATGTGCACTGGTGAAGGGTGTTGGTCATTGTATGATTGAAACTCAATCATGAACAATTTTGTAACTGTGTCCCTCATGTTGATTAAATTAATAATTTATTTATAAAAATAATAAAACCAAACAAAACAGAAAGAAACCTTAGTCTTACTCTGAATTAGCTTTATTTAAAAAAAATATTATTTAAGCTCCATGGTTACAAACATGTTTGTAATTGGGTTTCATCTATACACTGCACATCTTTCTTCACCAGTGCAACTTTTCTGCCACCATTGTCCCCTCATTTCCAACCTCTTCCACCCTGTCTCTAATTTTCCAGAACTTGAATTCCTCTGTTGCTTGTGTATTTGCTTTTTTGACCCCTGATAGGAATGAGATGAATATCAGCAATTCCTGTGTATGGAATGGTGGTGTGGAGAAAGGCCAGGGAGGTCGGAGGGAGTGCTGTGAGTCCTAGTAATTCTATACAGTCCTTAATGTTCTGTGCAAAGTAAAACCAAAAAATTAAAAGATTCAGCACTAAATCAATTCTTCTTTCTAGAACCCCAATGATGTCTCGTTCTAGAATTCTAGAAACAGTTTACATTCCATTGCAAAAAAATATAAGCAAATCCATGGTATGAGTCAATGCCTCTTTATTGGATGCAGTTTTTATAAAATTTAACTATATGTGAATTAAAATATCTTATGCAGAAACCATATGCACCTGATTTGGAGTATTTCCCTTTGTTAAAACCAGAGTGCACCATTATTTTGAAAATTAGCATATGTTTGTTGTTATTTTATTTGTTTGTTTGAGGGTCATACTTTGCAATACTTGAAGTTTTCTCTTGACTCTTTGCTCAGGCGTCACTCCTGGTGGAATTCAAAGAGCAATATAGGGAGGGTATGGGGGATAAAACCTGGGTCAGATGCATGCCATGAAAGTGCCCTATCTGCTATATTATTGCTCTGGTCCTATGACACAGATTCATGCTAAGAAATATTATATGTACACAGAGAGAAGCTCTTGGAAGAATGAAAAGGTTTCCAATGTGAGGCAGGTTTTAATGGAATTGATTAAAAAGGAAATACTTGCCTACACTTAAGATTTAGTTTTGATAAGGATTTGGCTGTACTAGCCTGCAAACAAAAACTTTATAGAGATTAGCAGGGCAGGACCCCCTTAAGAATTGTTCAGAAGCAAATAGTAGAAAATTTCTCAGGAAGTTTGGGGTGAGATATGAACGATGGAGTGTCAACAGATGTAGACCATGTGTGTAGATGGCAGAGAAATTGTTCCCAAAGACACTCCTATTCTCATTCTAGCAATCTATATCTGTAAGATGTCACATGGTTGATAGGCTAGAACTTGCACTGTAGGTGGAATTTAGGCTCTGGACAAGTGATTTAAAAGGAAAAACTGATCTTGAAAGTGAAGATTTAACTGGATAATCTTGGTGGATCCGACTCAGTCATTCTTATGCCTGGAAACTCAGAATCAAAAAACTGGCAGTAATCTGAGAAAAAACTACAGAGGGTCTTGCTTGAGTGACACTGAGGATGAGGCTGAGAGCCTGATGGAGAAGGGAGCCTGTAGAAGACAGAGAACTAGATACTTCTCATTGCAGAGCAGCCATGGGAGAATGCAATCCCAGAGACCTACATTTAGCCTCTGCTGGACTCTTAACCTGTGCTGGACTCTGACCCCAACAATCGTGTGACATTATTTTGTCTTGTAATTCACAGAATTTGCAAGTGACTTTTTTTTTCAGGCATAGAAAACTAATGCATCAGATTGTTCATGTTCAGTGATTTTGTCTCAAGGATTGAAATTCAGAATTGAGAGAAATCAGATTCTTTTTTCTGAGATGTCTTTGTCTCTTGAGGCTTGGGTCTCGAAATGTCTTATCCTTGGGTATTGGGTGCCATCAACTATGGAAATCTGCCATACAATGTTTCCCCAATTTGTAGCATTTATTCTAGCCCTTTGGCCATCCTTTCCCTTCCAGTTGTGATCTCTGCAGCCTCCTAGTATTTGCTTCTCTGTTTGCACTCAAATACTTTGGAGTCTTACATCAAATTTGATAGTGTCTTTGATAGTGTCTTCAAGAATCTTTCTTGAAGATTTTTTAGAGAGCATACTCATGTCTCTGTAAGTACGAATATGTTTTCATCCTTCCACTTCTCTATGTTTTGGGGCCTACTGGCTATGGTAGGCTACAACTATTTGTCTTCTGTGCTAAGCTTTATGTTTTATTTTATCTTTTGTGTTTGTTTGACTTTGGGTCACACCCAATGATGGTCTGGGGTTACTCCTGGCTCTGTGTTCATGAATCACTCTTGGGATGACAGGAATTGATCATGAGTCAACCATGTGCAAGTAATATGGCCTACCCACTGCACTGCCTTCTGTGCATGCTGTGCCCTTAATATAACTTCCTCTCTGGAACTTCCATGTAAAATGGCACCTGGCATTGGTTCTGGGTCTCTAAACACATGATGACAGACATGCAAATGTGTTAGGGCAGGTCTGGCTTCATGGAGCTAGTGTGTTGCCAGCATGTGAGATCATTGTGTTTATTTTTCGAATTATGAGTTTATGAAAGAAAATGAATGTGTACAATCTCCAAAGAGAATATTAGATTTATTGCTTTTTTCCCCCACCTGATACCATGTGAAAAGAAAGAAGTCAGAAATGCTAGAGAAAATGAAATTGGTGAAGTACCAAGGCAGCAGTGTTTTCTGTTAAGCTAATAATGTGATTTTTTGCTGAATTTACTAATAATTAATACAAAAGTTTAAAACATTACAGATGTGAATGGTGCATAGATGTAGTTATTCTGTTCCCAGGAAGGCTTGGAACCGTGCAAATGAAGAAAGCCCATCTGGTTGGGTCTGAAGAATTTGTTTCATTTCCTGTCAATCACTCACACACTAGAGAAAAGATGGTAGAAAATCTAATTTTATAAATGACTGGTGTTTATAATTCTTGCTCTCCCTACTGGTTTACAAGTCATCATCTTTCAATTCTGTGGAAAACATCAGCATTCCACGTGGGCAAAAGCTATTTAAGTATTCTTCTATATTTAAAATTAATTCTAAAAACATTAAAAAATCCTAACTAGAGACAAGTCTACAGATGACAAAGAGAACTAAAGAGAGAGATACACACAGCTACATACACTAAAACTCCAGTGCTCTGGAGAACACTTACTGATCTGAATTTCTCTCATCACTGAAAGCAACAATTTAGTACCTAATTTCTTAGTGCCGCTCATTGGGATTGCTTAAACTTCAAGTTCACATTTTTCCCATAAAAAATTCATTGAGGGTCAAGGTCAGTAGTGGAGTGGGTAGGGTATTTGCCTTTTATGTAGTCAACCTGGTGAAATTCCAAGCACTCTGGATGGTTCCGTTACACACAGCCAAGAGTGATCCATGAGCTCAGAACTTAGAGTACTCTCTGAGCATAGTTTAGTGTGGCCCCAAACTTCATTGATATATCATTTGTTTTTATACATTTCCACAACACACCTTCACATCTCCCTTATGGCTAAGCCTCACGACTCACCCTCAACTTTGTCAGTGTCTTTTCCATTATTGGATTGGCCCCTTTAGGTCTTTCCTCTATCATTACTCCTTTTCTGCTCTAGTAATGGTCCCTATTTTTTTTCAGTTTAACAGTTATTTTTGTTGTTTGTTGTTTGTTCAAGAAACTGTTATTTTTCCAAGTTGAGCTCATTTAGTGAATTTTAAACAGATAGATTGTGGAAAATCTAGACTCAGTGGGTATGTAAAATAACAGTGAAAATTTACTTGCTTAGTACATATTAAGAATTCAGTGGGCACATTTGCTCATCATTCTTCCATACTAAATATCCTTCAGTGAAAATATCACTCTTGAAAATGTAGCCAGTAGTATAACTAGCTAGACTATCCTCACTTATGAGGATGCCTGGAGTAGTTATCTACAAATGGAGCAGACAGGACAGGCAGTTAGCCACTGAAGCTGTTAGAAATAGCCAAATATCTAACTTTTTGTATCTTTTCCTGCTAATTTTTATAAGTCATTTAAAAATATATAAAAAACACATATTTTTTTTTTTTTTGGTTTTTGGGCCTCACCCGGCAGTGCTCGGGGGTTACTCCTGGCTATCTGCTCAGAAATAGCTCCTGTCAGGCACGGGGGACCATATGGGACGCTGGGATTTGAACCAACCACCTTAGGTCTGGGTCGGCTACTTGCAAGGCAAACTCCACTGTGCTATCTCTCCGGCCCATATAAAAAACATTTTCAAGTAAGGTAGTTAGCATCCAGGATCAATGGAATTGCTGAATATTTTGATGTATGTCATTCCACAGAATGGTCTAATCCTATGTTCTTTTTTTTTTTTTTTTCCTCAGCAATACCAGTACAGTTTTAAAAACATTTCATAGAATAGTTACACTTTCTTTGCCAAGAGTTAAAAATGTTATGACAGTTATGCGGTGAATTACAATAATCTGTTAACTGAAAGTACAGCAAATAAGGACCCAGGTGAGGTGGTATTGGACTTGGACTTGATTATCTTAAAGTTCTAGAGGTCAGATGTCTTGAGAGCTGAGCTCAGCTGTCTGTGCTCTATAGGAGAGTTCTAGGACAAGAGCTTTCCTTTCGCTTCTGCTAACTCTTGGCTGGCAGCAACTTAGGGCTGGTTATCTCTGATACTTTCCCCTCTCCATAATAGACCATCTGTCAGGTTGAACTGGAGATTCATCCTGCTCTGCTAGAACTTCAGCTGTACTCTCACAGCAATGAGTCTATGGCCATTTCCTGATGTCTTTGGGGTTTGGAACTCAATGATATGGAGCTGGGAACTCATGATAGCCCATAATTAATATTATGTGTGAAAATAAAGTCATAAATAATCATTTCAAAGTTATTTTAACTGGGAGTGGAGCAGATAATAGAAGATCTCAAAGTTAGGCGTTGGAAGAAAGGAGTGATTTTAGTGCTCTGAAAAAGAAAAGAGGGATTTTGATGCTTTTAAGTGATGGGTCTAAGTTTGGTCTGAGGATTAAGGATCTCAATCAATCAACCATGAAGTCACAAAATACTTGTACCCCTGAGCTATATCTGGGCATTTTTGTCAATAACTCAGTATGTGTGAAATAGGGTATTGATTGCATAAGATAATTTAAATTATTCAAAGCAGATAAAGTTTTTCATAAAGCATATTGTGGGGGGAAATCTTGACACATGTACAAGTTCTCTGCAAACGTGAATTATTTTTTTTCTAAATAAATGTAGCTTATTATATGCTTTGTGAGTGAATTAATTTATCATTTCAGGTCTTTGTTTGCAAGAGTGCATTGGTTGTGAATGGGGCCTGGCAAGGAAGCTTTCCTTAGGGAATGAAGAAATAGAAGCAGAATAGATGCATTGTGAACCACTAGAATATTCTTCTTTTAGGAGGACATTGCTGTTTTATTGGTAGATGTAACCATGTAATTTGATAATTGTAAGAAAGTATAAGCAAAATTCTGGGCAACAAGAAGTGAGAATTTTATCAAAAGCCATGTCAAGCATGAATAATATCTTCAACACTCAATTCACTGGCCTTGTTACACTTCCTCTTAGACCCCTGCTGTAATCGTATTTAAATTCCTAAAACCTTTCACACTTGCACAAAAAGATACAGGGAAGAAGTGTCTCTGGACTCTTTCTCTTTTAGAGCAGTAAACTGTATGATAATAAAATATTCATGTATGCATCGATCTACCTGGTATTTTTTAGTTACTTGAAAAATGGAAAGTAAAACTAGCAATGGAGCACAATTTGCACATTACCTATATGTGCTAATAATCCCTGGTGCATAAAAATATATGCACATTGACATCTTTAAAAATATGTTGCTTATATGTTTTCAAAAAATAGACCTTGATATCTAAATTCATCAACATTGCCAATAATTTTGAAGGGTAGAACATTGCCATAATTATTATCTGTCCATCCTAACCATATAATTAGAGTATTTGTGTCTGACAGACACAGTTCTCTCCTTTAAACTGATTATTGCCGCAGAATAAAAACTTGGAGTTTTCATGGTCTAGAAAAGAGAAAAGAGAATGGATGCTGAGAAATTCTGATTTCATTCCCAGATTGGGAATAGCCCTGTCATATGACAGGGAGAGAAAGTATTTTGATACTATTTATAGAATGTTAAATGCTGTCACCAACTTCCTTGACCTGGTGCCCAGAGCTTTGATCTGATTTGACCAGATACTAACCATGTATCTGCACTTTGCTTTTTTCAGAGGATCTGCTTAGATCTTGCCATGAGCGACTTAGTATCCATCATTAATCAGATACAAAGGGGGAAGTGAAGGGGAGACAATAGAGAGGCTGAGAGGTCAATGATATGTTAATATCAAGGCTGGCTAGCCAAGGGGAAGATTTTTAAGAGGAATTTATTTGATTTAGGTGGCAAAGAACCTCTCAAGTGGAAAAAGTTAAATATAATTATAAGTAACCCCACTTTTATTTATAATGATATGTAACCCCACTTCCATAAAATTCAACTATGTGAGTGTAACACTGTCATAGGAAAATGAATTTTTTCGAGATATTCAAGGTCATTGGAACATTAGACAACATGATAACCAAATTAAGTATACTAATATTAAAAATCAGAAAAAGTCCTATGACTCTATCCCCTGCTGTGCATACAACAGGTAATCAAGAATAGTACTCAATTGTAATCAAACACTAATGTCCTAAGCAGAATGGCATAGAAGAAGTGGTCTTTAAATTGTTGAAGAGTTGCCAGTCAGAAATATTCTATTTAGAAATAAAGTTCTGAAAGTGATTTATTAAAATCTGGACATTTTTGTCTTTTATCAGTGGTAATTTTCAAAATTGTAGTAGAGACACAATTGTAAACATACGAGATAAATTCTTGAGAAGCAAGAGATGTATTGGGAGGTGAGCACTTTATAATTGTGAACTCAGACACACCAGAGAAAATGACAAGCTATTCTCCCTAATAAAGTAAGTCCATGCCGTGAGCCAGATCTTGCTCTAAACATGAAAATCAATAGTGTTCCTTAAAATTGGTCATAAATGTCTTGGAAATGTAACAGGAAATGTGACTCCACTAGCAAGAACATAAAATGGCAAGATGATTAGGTAAGTCCTCACAAAATATACTAAAATTTTGGGGAGAAAATTATAGAAGTTTATAAAGAATAGTAGAGGATGATAAGTTAAGATTAAAATGTCAAGACATATTCAAGTTAAGACAACAGTGAGATACCATTCCCCTATGATGAAAATCCAAGTTAGTCATAACTCTAAATCCTGACAAAAATACAGATGTCCTCAAACTATGGCCTACAGGCCACCTGTGGCCCACTGAGGACATTTATCCAGCCTATCATATGTTTTGCAATTGTTGTCCATCCTGCTTAGTAGTCAATTCATCCTGGGCTTCAGTGTACATGTGTGGGATATATGCCACACTCTCTGACTTCCTCCTTCTTTTAGTCTCTCAACTCTTCTCAGAGGCAGGGATTCTTAAACTACAACTTGCATTCACTATTGTTCATAGTTTTTTTCTAAAACAATAGTCCTGTTCTCCAGCAGTCTGAGGGAAAGTGAACCAGCTCCCTTTTTAATAAGTTTGAGGACCCCAGAATTTAAAGACTACCAGGAACTCCCCTTTGACTGCCTGTGAGAAGGCTGAATAGCATAGTGACATTGGAAGCAAGGTTAGTGGTTTCTTTCAGTACTTCAACATTCTATTCTCATTTGAACCTGCCACTGTGCTTCTTTGGATTTCCTCACAGGAACTGAATACTTTATTTCCACACAAAGCCTTGCACTGGGGCTGATTATATTAGGCTTATTCTCAATTGTCTAATGTTGGAAGAAACCAAGTTTTCCTTCAATGGGAAATTGGAGAAATAATCCACAATACATCCACACAATAGACTAGTATTATTCAGATCTGTGAAGAATGGACCTCTTAAACAGTACACTAGATGTAAACTTAAATATGAATTGTCAGGTGAAAGGAACTCATCTGAAAGGTAGTTCTCTGTACTGATTCCAACTATGGAATGTTCCAGAAAGGCAAAATAAAGAGACAATAAAAAGATCAGTGGTTGCCCAAATCCAGGGTGGGATGGGGCATGCTGACTAGGTTGAGCACAGCCATGGATCAAAAAACTTCAGTGAGTAGTGGAGCACAGTAAATCAACTACATGGATGGGACATGGATAGGATTTATACATCTATCTAGATTCATGGAAAGTACAATGCCACGAGTGATTTTCTTGGCAGACTGTTGTTGCCTGCAGGTGAGAAAAAAATGTATCGCTATAGATTTTATCACTCCAGATTTCTTCTTGTAACCAGTGCCTCACTCTGGCACAGAGTGGGAAATATTCATAATGGGAGACCTGTGAATGGTGTGCGCAGCATGGCTTATCATAGGCATCTCTGTATCTTCCACTATTTTTACTCAGAACCTGAAACTGGTAAGTTTGGGGCAAAGGTGAGAAGTGATTGGAGATGCCTCTTTGAAAAGACGAAGAGGAAGAGGAGGAGTAAAACTGATATAAGGACAGTGTTGGACAGTCTTGGCCACTTTAATGGTTTTGGAGAGGCAATAACTTTGAACATCATAAGTTTGAACATTGTCACTATTAAAGCCATGTTACCCCACAAAATATTATTTTAAAAATAATTCCTCCAATATATAATAGGAACAAACCTTAGTCAATTGCAAATGTAATTAATTAAGAATATGGGACTGGGCTGGAGCGGTGGCACAGAGCCATAAGGCGTATTCCTTGCTGGCACTAGCCTAGGAAGGACCATGGTTTGATCCCCGGAGTCCCATATGGTCCCCCAAGCCTTGAGTGATTTCTGAGCTCATAGCCAGGAGTAACCCCTGAGTGTCACAGGGTGTGGCCCACAAAACCAAAAAAATATGTTTTTATTTATAAAAATTATTGGTATGTGGACTGTGATTTTCAAAGTTGTTCATAATGGAGTTCCAGGCATACAATGTTCCAGTGTCAAACCAGTGTCAAACCATTACCAGTGTCAACTTTCCTCCACTAAATTCCCAGTTTCTTTCATACATCCATACCCTATCACCCTGACAGGTACACTTTTAAATTGGGTTGTTATAGTTTGAACCTTCTACTTTCTGAGTTTTTTTGGTATTGTTGTTGTTCTGTAGTTTAGATATATGGATACAGCACACCTCAACACCTACAACTTTTTTTGTTGTCCAGCTTTCTTTGCTTTCTTTTCAATGCCAATTTTCAAAAACCTGTTCTAAGTTTTCCAGAAGCTTATCTTACAAGATTTCCTTGTGTGTGCTCCACATGCTTATCCTACATTTTGCTGCATTGCCCACCTAGAAAGAGATATATTGCACTAAAACCAAAGATAATGAACAAATTCTTCAGTGAGTTTTATGTTCAGGCTGTCAGAGCTGCTCATTTCTTGGGCATGCACTCTATGAAGCAATGACTATGTTTTCATGATTTTTTTAAATTTAGCTTTCCAACAAACACACTTACCTATTTGGGGTATATCTGAGATGGTCAAAATATAATTCCTTCCCTCAAATAACTAAAAATCTAAGGAGAAAAATTAATACAACAGGTCAAGTGAATGGAGAGATTTGGGGGACCAACTTGGGGAAAAAAGGTATCAAGGAAAGCTTCTAGAAGTGGGTGTAGAGAGAAGGAAAGGAAAGGAAGGACATTTTTTTGAATGGCAGAGCAGGAAATTGAAAGATTATTTTAGGAGGAAATGACTGCAGTTGGCTTTGGAGATAGCAGACAGCTGATGAAATCTCTTGGCTTTTATCACGTTTTATTTTGGAAATAAATCTTGTGGTTCCCAGCCAAGGATGTACAGCCAAGTTGTCTAGGACTCACCCCAAGGTACCTGAATCAAAATCTTGTGATGGGTGCAAGACACTCATTTTTGGTAAGATGAGTTAATTCTGAATAGTGATTTGCATGGCACTATCTTTCTAATATAGTGGAAATACTTCTTGGATATTGCATGGATCATGCACATAAATGTTCAATTGTTTCAACAGGACTTCTTGGCTTGCTTTTTATGGTGATTTGAGAGTCATATTTGGTGATGCTCAAGGCTTACTCTGGGCTCTGTGCTTAGGGATCACTCCTGGTAGTGTTCAGGAAACCATAGTTAGTGCCTGGGATTGAATAAGGGGTTAGTCCAGAGTAAAGCGTGCTGTATTGTCTTTCTAGTCACCCTCTTAAATACATTCTTAAGTGTTTCTTTTCATCCTGTGGTCTCTGCTGGGCATGGGGATGGTCTTTACATAGATTTGAACAAGTAATAAGGAGCCTGAATACCATCATGGACATGAGCTTATTAGTTGGATTTGGTATGCAGAGAATACTGTAACAGTCAGTCCACAAATGTTCAAAGGAACACGCTGGTACTTAAAATTTAAATCGGCTGAAAAGGTGGTTAATTGAACTGAACAAAACCGACTAGAGTTCAAAATTAGATGCAGCCACTAGGTAACGAAGTCTCCTAAAAATACCTTGGAACGGGTTGACCAAAGCATTGTCATTGGATTTTTAACTTCTCTTCTTTAAAAGCAGTTAAATGTAGGGTAACCCATTCTCCATAGACTATCTATTGTGTTTATTGGAGAGTTAGTCTTAGTAATTTATAGATCCTTGTCAGTGCACAGTAATTTCTTAAGTTACATAGAAGCACATTAAAAATTGAACATGTTTTCAATGGGAAGTAGAAATAGTTCCCCAGTGAGATGCAACTGTATTTTAGGATTTTTCTTTTGCTTTATTTGCTTTATTATGGAAACCCCTACTGTAGCTGTGAAAAGTAGTTTTGTAGAAATAGTTCATGACTCTGCATCTAAAATCTAGAATACACCTCTCTCCATTTCTCCCTCTCTCTCCCTCTCTCTCTGTCTCTGTCTCTCCCTCTCTCTCTCTCTGCTCTTTCTCTCTCTCACACACACATACACATACATCCCTGACCAGTTGGATTT
The DNA here is from genome assembly GCF_024139225.1 of Suncus etruscus. Lineage (NCBI taxonomy): Eukaryota > Metazoa > Chordata > Mammalia > Eulipotyphla > Soricidae > Suncus > Suncus etruscus. The sequence continues at coordinate 88,286,088 of NC_064849.1, forward strand.
ATGAAAATTTATATAAAATCTAGTGGTCTTTCATATATGCCACCAAAATTTTCAAATTGTTTTCTAAGAATCATTTATTTGAATAAAAATAAAATAATAATTGCTCCATTTCCAACCTACTAAGAAATGAAAAAGTAAATTTGATTTAAAAAGAAAATTATTAAGTTTTCTTTGGTTTTGGAGCCACACCTGGTGACGCTCAGGGGTTACTTCTGGCTATGTGCTCAGAAATTGCTCCTGACTTGGGGGACCATATGAAACGCCAGGAGTTTGAACCGCAGTCCGTCCTAGGTCAGCACTTGCAAGGAGATGCCCCACCACTTGCTCCACCACTCCAGCTTCAATTTATTAATTATTAATTTTATTTTTAGAAGCGATTGGAAAAATTATTTCAAGAGGAGAATCTGGTATCTAAATGGCACCACATAAATGATTTTCTGGAGAAGTTTCCAGAATAGAGTTGATTTTGGTTGTGTGTGTGTGTGTGTGTGTGTGTGTATGTGTGTGTTTATTTGGGAGGGAGGTCACACCCGGCAGTGCTCAGGTGTTACTTCTGTCTCTATGCTCAGAAATAGCTCCTGGCTGGCTCAGGGGACCATATGGGATGCCATGATTTGAACCACCATCCTTCTGCATGCAAGATAAGGGCCTTACCTCCATGCTATTTCTCCGGCCCTGAGAGTTGAATAAATCAGTCAATTACAGTCATTATTTTTTGGGGGAGCACACTCATTTGACACTCAGGGGTTACTCCTTGCTATATGTTCAGAAATTGCTTCTGGCATGGTCCATATGGGATGCCAGGGAATCTAACCACAGTTTGTTCTAGGCTAGCGCTTGCAAGGCAGGCACCTTACCTCTAGCACCACCACTCTGGCCCCAATTACAGTCATTATTATTGTTAACTTTATTGTATGATTTTTGCCCCCTCTCAAATATGTTTCTCCATTGACATAAGATATTGACAAGAATATAGTATATCCAGAGTTGAACTGAATTCTCAGCCTGAGTTACATAGAAATAAAAATTTGCTTCATTTGAAAAACAAAGTAATGTGTAAAGATATTGGAGCTAATAAAATGAATGCTAGAAGATGTGGCTGAGTGGATGGATGGCTGCTTAATGGAATGAGGCTAGAACTCAACCTTGGAACCATCACACATCCCAAGTGTGATCACAGAAGCTCTGTCTTTGTGAGCCCTGGAAAAAGAAAGTGTGGGTAAAAATGATAAAGTGTGACACCCAGCAGGCACTGGAGTCAAGTGTGTCAGTGCCCCCAACTCTGGCCATCACCTCAACAAAGGGAAGGGGGAACAGTATTATTAATAAAGACCTTTTAGGATTTTAATATTTGCTCAATGTTGAATAGCCTAAAAGTCCTATATTCAGGACCATTGGCTCTGTCCATTGAACAAATGACATTCTAGGTCATTTTAGTTCTAGGGATACTGAATTATTGCTGCCAGGTGACCATATAGTATAATTATTACTGTCATGTGCAAAGACAATTTGCATCTGCTTGGTAATCAGGGATGAAGAGGGTAAAAATTTTATTCTTCCCTAATTTCCAAGGTCGGACTCTAAACCCACACCTTAGTTCTAATATTTAGAGAAAATGAAATTCCTGTAATGATAATAAAATCCCTGTGCAGTAATAGCATTAAAAATCCCTAAACAGCTATAGTGAACCATTAGCTCAATATATTATCAAAATACTAAAATTTTGGATGGTTGAAGATAGTTGTTTATTCATGGAAGCTATTAAAGAAAAAATCTTAGTCTCAGGAAGAGAGAAATCTTAAGAAGACTTTTCTTCTCTTTTTTGTTCTGTCCTTCTCTCTTCTTGTCTCCTCTCCATTCTTCTCATCTTTTCCTTTTTCTGTTTATTTTCCTCCTGGCTCTGCCCTCAAGGATCACTCCTGGTGGGATTTGGGGAACAATTTGGGATACTTAGGAGTCAAATCGGATTTGGCCACATACATGTAATACAAATACTGTGGCCCTACATGTTTTCTTAACTTCTGTATATTTCCTTTAGTCCTAATGATCAGTTCAGTATCATTTGCTTTCTCATTTTTGCTCGGTCTGTCATTTGAAAGTATTTTATCTATCTTGCTTTATCCCTCTGGAACTTTAGGGAAGATGTATATTTCAATATCTGATCATTTTCAAGCTCCTCCATTAGAAGTTCAGTAGCATTTGCTTTTCTGAACTTGTTACTGAGAGACTTAAAGCATAATGCTTTATTTATAACTTCTTCCATGATTTATCAGACAGAAAGTACCTTGAGACACTCTTTTACTTTAAAATTGTTTATAAATGAATAGTGGAACAGAACATAGTCTCCAGAAAATATGCAAATCTGTCTTAAATGTTAACTTTTCTAAAGTAGAAAGAACTATGACAAGAATAGTAATTTGTGATTAGACAGAAAAAGAAGCACTGAGAGCTGGGAGCTGGCCTTGGTCCTCACCTGGTGTCCATCAGCACTTCCAGAAAGCAGACTCTGGTTGAAAACAGGAGCCAGGCCAGCCCAGAACCTGTTATCTCTGGATGCTAACATAAAAGAATGCTCAGTAGCCATCCAGGACTGCCCCAGTACCTCCCTGTCCAGACCAAAGGTCTGTTCTTGCTGTCAGAGTTAATTCCTGTGGATCACATGCCAAGAACCAGAAAGAGGCTCAGGTTCAAACTCCCTGTCCTGGACCCAGCTCTGATCAGTTTCAACTTTGGGGATGAGTGATGTGGAGGCTTGGCTCCTCTTGTGAAAGTTGAAGGAGATATTTATTGTACCTTTTGTGAGGTTAGTTCCAATAGTAGTAAGGAAGTCATTTTTATTCTATAACGTGATACTTTGTGCTACAACTCTACATCCCATTTGCACTTCCATTTTTTTCCTTTTTAATTCTATATTATAAGCATGTTCCCATTTAAGTTGTTTTTTTTATGGTATTAATCAGAGAACATTCATTCTTTGCACAACTCATTCATATTTTATTGACTTTAAACTGGAAATAGCTTTTAATGTTTGATGTTGAAGCTACTTGGAAAGTAGTTTTCAAAGGTTGTCTTACTAAAAGCCACATCGACTGACCATTTTTGCTCTACTTTTATTGAAGTTAAAAATAAATATCATATGCATGTTAGTTCTGATTTAAAAAGAAACCGGGAAGGTGGCGCTGGAGGGGCCGGGAAGGTGGTGCTGGAGATAAGGTGTCTGCCTTGTAAGCGCTACCAAGGAACGGACCATTGTTCGATCCCTCGGCATCCCATATGGTCCCCCCAAGCCAGGGGCGATTTCTGAGCACATAGCCAGGAGTAACCCCTGAGCGTCAAACGGGTGTGGCCCAAAAACCAAAAAAAAAAAAAAAAAAGTAACCCAAAACCTGTCCTACTTACAAAGTAATAGCTTGCACAATAATTGACTTTTTTGGTCAACACACTATCATGACCTTCTAGGTACCTGTGACTAGTATACAAATTAATGCGATAATTATATTTCAGAGGCCAGAGAGATAACACAGCAGTAGGTCATTTGCCTTGCACGCAGTCATTCAGGACTGATGGTGGTTCAAATTCCTGCATCCCATATTGTTCCCCATGCCTGCCAGGAGTGATCTCTGAGCAAAGAGCCAGGAGTAACCCCTGAGCACCACTGGGTGTGGCCCCAAAACCAAAAAAAAATTATATTTCAGTGCCTTATTCTGTTCAGTATACACTGTGCTCATGATTTCTGTTGTGGGAAAATATAGATATAGAAATGTTACCATTAGATAAACAGGTCTCATCAAGAAGAATTTCATCTTTAATTTGAGTATGTATGAGTAATAATTACTTGCCTATTACTTAATTTTCATGCACATAAAAAGAAAACTGAATTATGAATTATTACTGAGATGGCTATATATTTATTAAAATTAAATTGGTGGCTTAAAATAGTGCCCATCTGTGACATCATAATATATGCTGGTTTTCGGTGAAAGATTGGCAGGGCATAAAGCACTTCCTTTTGTACTCATAAACTTGCTTTTTGACATTTGTCAATAGCTAGATATACCTGTTTCAAGTTGATTGTCTCTTGCTGGATATGTTGCTCAGTACAGACGTCCTATCTTGCATGTGTGAGTTCAATCCCTGACGTAGGTAGAACAGAAGTAGGACTTTAAATTTACCTATGCCAGAAATTGAATGCCTATTTTAAAAAAAACTTCACCAAATTAGTTAAGATCCATAAAGAAAATCTTCCTTTTGTATAACTGGAATTAATTTTAGTTGAAGAATAATTTCTACCTTTCTCCCTTAATGTAGCCTAGCATCAATGTGGCATCCTTCATATATATGAGTGACTCAACTGAACAGAAGGGCATGAGACAAAAGTAGGAGTTCTAAAAAGTCTTTATAGGGTTCACTCTTCCACATATTCTTCTCCAAGGAAAACCACCTAATTGTTTACCACTGTCATTCTTTGAGTCCTTAGTATGTAATTGATCCTTCCTTCTTTCCATTTTGTAAGCATTTAATTCCTTTTTGGAAGAATTGAATCCATTTCCACTTTGTTTCTCTTAATTTGTTTATTGTCCATGTAATTGCTATGAGAACTTGTCCAATATCCTGTATTTTTAGGAACATGACAACTGTGATCAACCTTTTATTGTGGTGTGTGTCATTCCCAATAAGAAAATAATAATGTTGGTAGTATCAAGTGTCTTTCAAGTCCACTAATCCCAACAGAAAGTCAACTGAACTTGTTTCCTAGTGCTTTTTATCAACACAATGTTGTTTCCACTTGGCTTTGCAGTAGCAGTAGTCAGGATGTACATTGTATTTCATAACTCTCTGTTCCATAAATGGGATTACAACACTCTTTTTTCCCAAATTTACTCTTCTGGCTTTCCTGCTGAGTATATCCTATCCAGGAATCTGAAGAGCCTGGGTAAATGATCCATGGTATCATTTAAGTGAGCAGAGCACTGCTGCTGGGTCCTCAGCACCTAAACTCTTTGGGTACTCTAGGAAGGAAGCTAGAAATTTCCTGAACAGCATGGACTGGGAATGGATTAGGAAGCAGAGCAGATGACATAATTGTAGGTGGCAGATGGGAATAGTTTCAAGATTAACTAAGTGCATTTTGTGTGGTTATTAGCAGAGCTCATGAGGAGATCTTCAGTATACTAAATATAGGGGTGCTGGAGGACAAGCACTTTTGTATGACTTTGCCTTGTCACATGAAGGGCACAAACTAGGGAAAACGTTCAACTTTATTCAAGTCCTTGTTTGTTGCTATATATAGACATCACACCCTGCTTTACATAAAACAAAAACTCCACCCTGGATCCCTTACTCCCACTCCTTTTAAAGACCCACCTAGGTTTAATTAACATTAGATGATACTTTTGTTTAAGAACAGCTGCCCTTCCTTCCATGTGGATTGAGTCTGGTCAATAAAGATCAGAGGAAGGTCTGTCTAGTGCTCTCAGTCCACGAGGCTGGATATCCCCTGACAACTCCTACCCCATGCCTTTTTTCTTATAAGTGTCTTAGTTTATTAATTCTTGCAATGACCCTGCTTCAAGCGCATTTTTCAGGGATTGGATTCCAGCAAGTAAAGCCCTTACAATTGTCCTTACTCCCACTGGGATGATCCCTCCTTTCTCTATCACTTGTCCCTTTGCTTTTGGATTTAAGAACTTGGCCCCCGAAAGCTCCTTAGTGGCTTGGTCCAGGAATGCTTGACCTTACATTTCTGGCTTCTACTAACTCACTGATGAGAACCACCTTCTCCAGTAGTCATCAACTTTTTTTTTTGTAGCCACAAACTAGTAAAACAAATCAGAGAAATATTCCACAGACCACAAAGGAATATCAAAACCCTTTGTTAGAGCATTATCTGCATTTCTGCTTTAAAAATGTTTTAAAAGGAAAAACATGTGTTCCATGGTAATAACTTTTGTTGTGGACAGTCAGGAAATTTTTTTCTCACCAGCAATTACTTATTCAAATACTCTGTTTGTGACCAGAATTAACCTACATTTTTCCAAATCTTACAACCATTTTTTTTTCAAGGTTCTATACTCAACCTGAGTGCCATTTAGTCATCTCTCTAAAAATCATCATTAATTTGGAGAATTATTTAAAATCACAAGAAAAAACAACATGTGGAGAAGAACATGTGAATATAATAGAATATAATAACAAAAAAGTCAAAAAGGGGAGAATTTCATGGTGAATCTAGATAATGCAAGAACTGGGAAAATTTAGATGAAGGACCAGAGAGATAGCTAGTGATCAGGAATGCATATTTTGCATATAGGATTTGATTCAAATCTCAGCATCTTATCACCTCCTAAACACCACCAGTAGTAGCCTGAGAAGTGCTATGTGTGGATCCCAATAGTCAGTAGCTAAGATAGGGAAATAACCCATGAGTCCAACTGCAAATGGATGAATTAAGAAGTTATAGTTTCTTTGTACTGTGGAATATTATGCTGCTCTAAGAAGTAACAGTTACAGAATTTGGAGTAACATGGATGGAACTAGAGGAGATGGTGCTAAGTGAAGTCATGCAGAGGAAAAGGGACAGATACAGAATGACCTCCCCCATCTGATACACAGGGAGACAGCAATAGAGACCCAAAGGCAACATAATTGGGAAACTGACCTACACAATTGAGTTGGTAGCTGGATGAGAGTGAGGGGAGGGAAACCAGTTCACTGGTGATGGGTGTGATGTTGAAATAATGTCCATAAGAAATTATTATTTGGAGCTGGAGCAATAATACTGTAGGTATGGCTCTTGCCTTGAAGTGGCCAATCTGGGTTTGATCAGGATACACTTTCTAAGTTTTCCTGAGCATCACCAGGAGGAATTTCTTAGTGCAAAGCCATGAGTAATCTCAGCATCACAGAGTTTTGCGGAAAATAAACGAAAAAGAAAACACAAATTTTTAAATAATATTATAAGCCAAAAAGCTAAATTAGAGTAGTAAATAAAAATTATATTGTAGATGCTTGAAAGTAGAGTGGTACACAGAGCCAGAAGTATGCCCTCAGGACCTTATTAACATTAACATACCTCCATCCCTTTGACCCTTAACCCCCATTATTTCTCATCTGTCTTTCTCCACCCTTTCTTTTCCTCCCTCCCTCCCTCCCTCCCTCCCTCCCTTCCTTCCTCCCTCCCTCCCTCCCTTCCTCCCTCCCTCCCTCCCTTCCTTCCTTCCTCCCTTCCTTCCTCTTCCTCCTTTTCTCTCTTCTTTCTTTCTTTCTCTCTTCTTTCTTTCTTTCTTTCTTTCTTTCTTTCTTTCTTTCTTTCTTTCTTTCTTTCTTTCTTTCTTTCTTTCTTTCTTTCTTTCTTTCTTTCTTTCTTTCTTTCTTTCTTTCTTTCTTTTCCTTTTCTTTTATTTCTTACTCTTTTTTCTTTCTTTCTCTTTTCTCATTCTTTCTTTCTTTCTCTTGCTTTGTCTTTCTTTTTCTTTTTCTTTCTCTTTCCTTCTTTTTTCTTTTCCTTTTTTTCTCTTTCCCACTCTTTTTCTTTCATTCTTTCTTTCTCTTTTCTTTCTTCCTTCCTTTTTTCTTTTCTTCCCTTATTTTCCTTTCATATCTTTTCTTAAAAAATTCTAGATGTCATAAGTTTACACAATACAACTTTTCTTATTCACTCTTTAGGAGAAAGATCAGTGGTTATCAAACATTAATACATATTAAAATTGCCATTGAAAATTTAATTCACATCCCAGTTCCATAAGAATTTCTTGAGGGTGAGGAGTCAGGTATCAATATATGTATTTTTCAAAAAGAGTGGATGATCACTGGTACAGATAATTAAAAATTATTGTGGCTGTAGTCTAAGACTCTATATAAGATGTAGCATTTAGGGCCCGGAGAGATAGCATAGCAGCGTTTGCCTTGCAAGCAGCTGATCCAGGACCAAAGGTGGTTGGTTCGAATCCTGGTGTCCCATATGGTCCTTTGTGCCTGCCAGGAGCTATTTCTGAGCAGACAGCCAGGAGTAACCCCCTAGCACTGCCGGGTGTGGCCCAAAAACCGAAAAAAAAAAAAAAGATGTAGCATTTAGAAGTTAGGATGAGGTGATGAGTGCCAAATAGATGATATGATTAAATGTCATAATTGTGAGCGTAATTCAATAGAAAGAAATTCAAAGAACAAATATTGCAGAGATATTTTTACAGCATTGATGATAAATCAAGTGCAAAAATGTGTAAGTTACCTATTGAATATTTCACAAAAACTGATGTATGCTCTGCCAGTTTCTCTGAAAAACATGCTATGATTTTACCCATTGTGACTCAACAGTTGAACTCTTATCACCCAAGACTATTGAAGAGCAAAAAATAACAGAAACCATCCTATGAAACAACCACAGTATTTGGACCTGAGCACTGTTCTTTTCTGTCTTCCTCAGCAGCTCAGCCTTCCACAGAAGATGCTGTTGGGTAGTTGACAGATTAGCATATGTTGATAAAGGGTGAATGGAATTACAAATACTCTCTCTGGCTTTTCCATTCCAGCTGGGCTCCAGATCTTTTAGTTTCTTCTCATTCTTGTGCCCTTCCTCTCTAAATTGGATTAATGTACTCTTAGGTTATTGCTGAGAAGGTTAAATAAGATCATGTTAATAAAACACTCAGACACTGCACTAGCAGGTATTACTATAATTCTTATCTACCTTGAGTTTAAAAACAGTTGATTATCGGTTCCTTTAGTTCAAGAGATGTGAATAAAAAGGAAATCACGAGTTGGCTTGGAACAAAGGTTAAGAAAGTGATGTTATATTTAAATTTGGAGAAAAAAGGAGCTTCTAGGGAGTAAAGCAAAGCCTAGTGGGTATCCATTGCCCTATATCAGTCTCCTACAGCTTTTCAGGCACCTGTATCTCTGGGGTGGGGTAGGGTTTAGTTAGACCCACTCTGACATGGGCTCTGTATCATGGATACTAGTTATTCTACAATCACCTCAGAGAGCTAATACAAAACACTTAGGGGTTTGGAGTTATTAAAAGAATCAGGACATTTGTTTTTGTTTCATGGAGTCATTAAAAAATGGCGTCCAATTTTAATAAAGTCATTAAAAAAATCGGCCTTTGTTTTTGTTTTACCAACTTTTCTAGATGGATTTTTGCTATGACTGACACTTAAATACTAAAAGTAAAAATGTATAGTGTAGAGTTGTCTTCCCGTGGAAGGTACTTCTTGTTTTACTCTCCCAAGCATTCATTAGAACTTTCCATTTCTTATGCTGACTTCTCAGTATTAATTCTTAAGTATTGCTTAGACCCAAGTCTGGCAAGTAACAACCATTTATCTCAGATCTTGATTGAGGACTATAAACACAAACAGAACCAAACCATGAAGTAAGTAAAATATGACTAAGCAGAGGCATCTCACAATTTTGTTGCACTGGATTCAGGCTTGTTATGCCAAGTAAGGTTGACTCAGTAAGTGTTAGCAGTTGAAGAAGAGATTACATCTCATGGGCAGTATGCCACATTTGGACTAATGAGACATGACTATTATTAAAACAGTTGTCTACAAAGACCCTGGTAATTGGCGAGAAGAATGATTTATTTGTAGCTGAAAGGCACATTCACATGCCAGGAGATCTTGCTTTGCAGTTTGCTCATTTGCAAGTGATGATTGAATGGGAATTTCCTTAAACAATTCTATGAGTGCATTAAAGTAGTGGACAGCAGGGATTATTAAATTTACTTAGTTTTCTCATGAATATCATATATTTGTTCATCAAATGAACAACATATATAAGGAAGACAAATATTTTTTCACAAATATCTGTGCCCATGTTTCTTCTTTTTGAAAACTTGGAGCCAATGGTTTAGAACTTCTTTTAAATATGGAGTCCTGAGTTTAGTCCCTGGTGCCACCACATGCTTCTATTGTGATTCTGATCATGCTGTATCAGTGAATGCTGGTGCTGAGAGTGATTCCAGGATACCTCAGCTAGTTGTGTGAAAGCACTAGAATTAGAAAGAGGCTGTAATACCAGCATGAATTGCTAGTGAAAGATCTGCAAACACCACAGCCCTGGAAAATACTTGTGTGAGCACCTTGTTAAGTCCTGGGGAGCACTACAAATAGAGGTGTGTGAATCCCACAATTGGTGTGAGGTCTGGTGAGTATGAATGTGGTGAACCATATAACTACATGTAAGTGCATTTAGCAAGTGTGATAGAAATACAACAGTGTCATCATTGATATAAAGGGGAAGTGTGAGGAGAAATTTGACCAAAACCAGACGAAAAGTGTCCAAGGATAAAAGAGACTGTGGATTTTTGAAAATAACTTTATTTAACACTGAGGTTGCAAGGTTGTTCATAATAAAATTGTGGATTTTTTTTTTTTTGTCACAACGTTGTTCTTGATTTGAGTTTCAGTCATACTAGGTCCAACATCATTCACCAATGTACATTTCCAGCCACCAATGCCCCCAGTTTTCCTCCTGCCTTCTTCCATGCTCTCTCCCCTGCCTGTCTCTAGGGCAGACCTTTTTGTTCTTCCTATTTTGTTTTTCTTGTTCTTGTTGTGTTGTTATTTGTTCTTCTCCTCCTCTTCTTCTTTTTGTTCTTCTTGTTTTTATTCTTGTTAGTCTTCTCTATCTCCTCCACTTCCCCCTCTTCATTCTCCTCCTCCTTTCTTCTTTCTTTCCATTTTTTATTTTTATACACTGTAGTTTCCAATATAGTTACAGAAAGGGTATTATGTGTATATAATCTTCTTAGTGGAAGCATTCCTAACCAGTAGTATCAGTGCCCAAATTTATATAGGATCCTTCTTTGTTCTCTATGATTTTGACCATTATTTTTAAGGACTACTGGGTATTTAACAATGAAATATTTCTGCCCACTAGTATGCCTTTTGCAAAACTGGAACCTTCCATTTTTGGTTACTGCCTGATGGATTTGGGAATGCCTCCCAGATTTAAAGTATCAGGTAATAGCTACCCTCAGAATAAATACTTTGAGTGAAATCCCAGGCTCTGTCACATCTCAGGCTAGTTTTGAGGTTGAATATGTCACTTAACTTGTATAATTCTTGTTTTTTCCTTTTACTAAATAATTGACTCATTTGAGAAAACATTTCAAATGCTGCAAATAAAAAATAATATATATATTAAGTATCTTAGAGTCTGCAATCAAGTAATATTAATGGTTTTAGAGTCTTGTAGATAATGTTGACTGTTTACCCCATTTCTGTCATTACTGCAGCACTGGTATTTTCAGTGGGGAGGCTAAATATTAGGTATATAGTTATCAGAAGTATGTATGGAAGTCTACAATTTCAATTTGTAGGCTTATATTTTTGAATGGCTTTTGTTTAAGATGGATGGAAGCCACGCTCCTCTGCTCTCCAAATTCTCTCCTGTACCTCATGATGATGGTAAAACCAATAATTAGGCACCCAGCCCTGAATCCCAGGTATATTCACAAACTAGACACTAAAATCAGTAGATATTTATTATATTGAAAATCTCAAGTATGAGAGTAGGGTCAGTCATGGTCTCTCCATCACCTCTGGAAAAGGTGTTTCTGCTTTTCTGTTTCCTGGTGTCATTGGCACCCCTTGGTTCCTAGCAACAATTTTCTTTTTTTTTTTTTTATTTTTATTTTGATCATATTGGCTTACATATCTTTCACAGTAGTATTTTAGGTGCATATTAGCATTGAATCAGGGGAATACCCATCACCAAATTTGTCCTCCCCCTACCCCCATTCCCTTCCTGCAACCCATATTCCCCACCATCACCCCCTGGGCTGCTAGAGTAGGTGGTCCCCTCTTTGTCTAGCTTACTATTAGTGATCATATATCTGTTTGGTCTTGGTACACTCCCTTGTTTCCCCCTCTATTTGAGAGGTGGAGCTCAATAATTCAAGTTATGTGGTTTCATTTGAAGGAAAGAAAAGCAATAGAACTGAGTAAAAAATAAGAAAAAATAAAAAAATAAAAATAAAATAAAATAAAGCAAATAAGCTGAAAATGGCGAAGTCCTTCTAGAGGCTTTCAATCGCAGTTTGAGCAAGGACATGAAAAAGGTAATTGAAGCACCACATCAATACAGAAAGAAATATCAAATTAAATATCCAGTGAGCACTACAGCAATAAAGACAAGCACCACACAGTAGTCTCGGTTCTGAAATCAAACCATGCCAGAGTACAAAAAGAAAGAGAAAGAGAAAATAAAATTAGAGACATCAACTTTAATATCTACACCAAAATAAAGATGTCAATAAAAATCGACCAATCAATAAATATATATGTAAAAAATGATTATTTTGTACTTTTTTTTCTTTTTCTCCCTGCATAGGCACAGTAACTATTGGGGATATTATAGAGGGAATTCCCTTGGCCTAGGAGATATAGGGTTTCTCCACCTCTGAAGTATACTGTCATGGGACTAACTATAGACTCCTTGCATGATCATTTACTCTCCCCTCAGTGCTTTTTTGGTGTATAGAAGACTTCTGCTTCGTCATGGATGGTAAAATCATATCTCTGTATCTGTAGATCTTGGTGTCTGTACAGCTCAAGGAATGGGGCTTATGATGAAGTCTTTCTTTGTGGTTCTAGCAGTTCTGATTAAAACAGTCTTTTTAATCCATTTTCTGTAGTTGGTAGTCTTGGTCATTACGTTGCTCCTAGGATGGAGCCTGGGATAGAGTCTTTTGTTATGCTTCCGGAAGACCTGTTCAGTTGAGATTGTCTCAGTCAGACCTCTGGAATTGGAGATCTTGTTTGTTGAACAGATCGTAGATCAAAAGCTAGGCTAGTGCTTTCTGTTGTTGTTGTTGTTGTTGTTGTTGTTATTGTTGGTCCCAGAATGCATACTGTCCAGTCCTGGTTGTAACAACCAGTCATCTGTATATAGCGATCTTGGCTTTTGTACAGATCAAAGGGTGACATGTCTTCTGATTTTGTCTTATCATTGGCTGGTGAGGAAAGACAACTTGCTCTTAGATCAAGTTGTTCCCATTTCTTTGTTGTCAGGTCACCAATTTAGAACTGGCACATGTTGGTGTCAGAGCAGCATTATGGATGCCCTGGAGGGGATTTGGTTCCTGGAGCTGTTGTGGAGAACTCTGTCGTTTCTTTGTCTGGAATCCAGGAGTCAGGGCTGGACAGTCAGTGTTTAATTCCCTGAGGTCTAAGTTGGTTCCACATAACATACGTTCAGGGTGGGAGATGCCCCTGTGTCTTAGCAACAATTTTCTAATGACAGACACCACAATCATAGGACCCTTTCTGTCTGTGCCTATCTGTGACCTGGTTGACATTTCCTTGTGAATATTGTTTTAGCTCTCTTCCTAATCTAATAGGAAATCATGGTTTTGTTTGGTTTTGTGGTCACACTTAGCGATGTTCAGATTTTATTCTTGTCTCTGTGCTCAGGATCACCCCCTGGCAGATTATGAGAACACTATGGGGTGCCACATATTGAATACAGACAAGCTACATGCAATGGACTTGCCTTACTTGCTGTACTAACACTCCCCCAAAAGATGGCTTCATCTTGGTCAGATAATATTAATTCCTATGCAAAACCATATTCACATATTTCTGACCAATGCATTTCAAGTCAGTATGTGAATTGCAATAGGATTTCAGACTCCTGCTCCAGTCCTAATCTTTTTGGTACTCAGAATCTCTTATGTCCTTTGTAAGATGGCCCCTCCCCAATTCAGCTAAAAAGATTCATATCCAAAGAGTAACCCTCTGTAAATATGCTACTCAATTATGTTCTTATTTGTTGTGGGTCTATGTATGTCTTTTGGGGGCATATTCTTTTTGATGGTTGCATGTTATTTTTGTTGAAATAACACAATGTTTTGCAGCAGCTTCCGTTCCAGGGCTGCTTCATTAGGAATATAGAGCTATTTATTGTACCCTACATTCACTCCTCTAGGAAGAAAAGGAGCAAGTTCTCACAGTAATGTGACCCATGCCAGTTTTTTGGCAAAAGACTCTTGACTCATTCCCAGAGAATTTCTCCCCATGAAGCAAGTGATGCCAGAGAGCAGGAAAGCAGAGAATAGAGCTCAGAGTGGCTAGATGGTACCCTTCTGTGCTCATTTCCTTTCCATGCAGGCTGGTTCTTGGCATGATGGTGTCCTCAATTAGATAAAGGGAATACAGTTGTTCAGGTAAGTTGACTGCTCCAAGATGCTCCAGCTCCTTCATGAATGAGGCGGATCTTAGTTTTTTCCAATTAAATTTCTTTCTGTACATTTGGGCTCTTTCTTCTTCTCTGTTATTCAACTCCCCATTGAATTTCTAGCTTCTTTCCTTGTAGAAGTCTTGAAGTCTAAAAGTCTGAAAGTCTGAAGTCTGAAAAGTGGAATAATTTCTGAAAGGGATGCATGGATGAAAATGTGTTACCCCCCTGAAAGAAGCATTTAGTCCATTATATGTCCTCTTCAATCTCCCCATTTTATTATATCACTATTAAAAAGTCAGACAGTACAAAAGGAACATCAGACTAGACTGGGATGTGAGAAGCGAGCTAGTAAATGGAGTGTCCGTAGATACCCACTGGCCTTTGAAGTGGGATTTTCTTTTCTATGCAGAAAAGCACAGTGCACTGGCCTGTCTAGTAGGGTGGACATTTGGATTAATTGAAAAACCACCTTCATTTGATTCCTCAAAAACAGGTGTGCTAAAAATATAGTCTCAGCAAGGTAGCCTAAAGTGGGCTTTTCTATGGCTGAAAGAAGAGCATTCCTCATATATGGATTATTTCTACTTTGCAAATGAGAATTGAAGGGAGGGTTAAGACTCTGCCATGTAACTAATGCTTTAGAAAAATGCAGCATTCTTTTTGTTTTCTATCCAAAAATAAGCAGTGGGTTCAGGCATACAATATATTCTGTTAAATTTAGTTGTGTATTTTCTGAATAATGAATAATAAATGACAAACAAATAATGTTTACTTAGTTTTTAAAAATAAAACTATGTGAATATTCTGCTCAATATTAGATATCAGTTCAACCATACTTATTAATATATTACCCCTTCTTTCTTAACAGTTTTGTCCCCTTTAACATTTTTTTTTCAAAAGAGTAAGGGCATATATTAAAAGGTGATGTCCATGAAGAAAATTCTTGTTCATTTTATTTCTACTAAAAATTTTATTGGCTAGTACAGGATGATATCCTTTTAAAGTTGATTGAATAGCAGTGTCAGTCCTGTTCATGTCCTTTTTAATTGATTCTCATACATGAAAACTAGTTGTAAATCAAAGCAAAACGTAAAAAAGTTCTGTCCTTAAAAAAATGTATCTAGTGAGAGAAACAGGGAGAGAGGGAGAAATGAAGGAACAGAAAGAGAGAGAGAGCAAAAGAGAGAGCAATAGAGAGAGCACACTATATACTTTGCATGCAGAAGGCTTGGGTTTGATCCCTGGTGCCTTATTATTTTTTGAGAAGGGTCAAGAGTCAGCTCCATGCACAAAGCCTAGTGTAGCCCCAATCACTGGTCTACTCCCCAGCCCCCAGAAAACACACACACATATTCACACACACAGAGAGACAATCTTGGGCTGTGGCTAAGTTCCACCTGATTTTGGATCATACTAGCTTCAAATAAATTGTTTGTTATTTATTCAATAAAGATGAACTGTTTAGAACAATAGTCCTAGGATTCTTCCAGTGCAGGAAAGTTAAATACATTTTAATTTGGCTGAAAAAATCATAACCTGAGTGTGAATATACTGGTATATTTTCATATTTTTAAATTGCATTGGTTCTTGTCACTTCCAAAACTGGCTGTGTGAATGCTAAGAGACTGTGCTGAGGTGCCTGGGGTACTTAGACACCCCCTCTAGTATTAAAAGGTGATATTAAGTTTCCTCAATGATCCTGTAATTCCAACTTGGTATTGATGCTAGACAGCCTGAACCAAGACAAGGAAGAGGATAGAGCCAGTCCTGCTCTTTGAGATAAAGGTACATTTTCCTGAAATAGTCCTCTCCTCTATTCATTTCAAGTTCATTTCACTGTACCAGCTGAATTTGACTTATGAGAAATCATTTGAAGAACTTCTTTTGGACAAGGTAGCAGATGACTTCCCTGGAGGCCTATTTCCTCCCTGTGAATCCTATTTTAATGCAATATTTTTAACTTCTCTGGATTTCCAGAATCCTAGACTCCTGGGAGAACAGAACTTTGCTGTCCTATGTAGGGCCACATGTGAGATTTGATGGGAACAAAAGATTTTGTGGCCTGAAGATCAGATGGTTGTGTCTGTTTATCTTAAATTCAAAGCAATTTACCACTGTTAAAGGACCCCAATGTGCACAATCAATATTTTACTCTTTAAAGCAAAATTCTTCACCACTCGAGTTTCACAGACCTCTTTGAGGTCTTGGGTTATTTGAAGGCAGTAGGTGGGTGGGTGTGGGGTCCCGTTTACTCCTTTATTTGTTATTCATGTATCCTCAAAGAGCTCCCAAAATGAAAAATTGATTCCCACCCCCTTCTCCCCTTTGGGGGGAGATCTTGCTAATATGTATCCGCAGCAAATAATCCACACAGACAGGAGGGTTAAGGAGTAAAAGGTTGGGCGAAGAGAGTCCTAACTCCAAAAAACACCTGGAACCACCCAGCAAACTCCCAAAAGACCCCCGAACACCTCGCTCTCAAACTATTTATTCCGCTCTCAACATCGCCCCCACCTGGAAGGTCAAGGTGGGACAACAGGCAAAGAATAATCTTATGGAAATGTTTTCATATACAACAGGTGGGAATTTTCCCAAGTAGTACCCAGGAATTCTGGGGGTTGCAGGCTGACAGTTTTATGCAGAGGCCATAGGATGAGAAACTGCTGAGCACCTGTGGTACTAGAGATGCCCTGACCACTCTCATAGTTTTGGGGGTGTTTTCTCTCTTAACCCCCCTTTTGAGAATTCCCTAAGTTCTGAGACTTAGTAAAGTTCAAAAAAAGTATTGCTCTCCAACTTTTCAGAAGCAATTTAAAATATTTAGAGTTCTCTGTTCACCCTTCTTTGGACTCCAAATTAAATTATTTTATCTATATATTTTAATTTAAATATTATTGTTGCTATTATTATTATTAACACTACCCAAAATCCTGATGCAAAAGAATCTTACCCCTTGAATTGACCCAAATGAATTTATAATTATAACATTTCTAGCCAGGAAGTTCAGGAAATACTTACAAGTTGTTAGAGCATTTCAGAAAATTTCAAGTGGAAATAACAGAAAAAACAGCATTCAAAGATTGAGTCAAAATAGAAATTCAAGTTTCTTATTAATGAACTCATAGTGACAGGGACAGCAACAAATTTAATCAGGGATTACCACCTATCTAGGTTCTTTAGTAAATCCATTTGGGTTGTAAAGATAATGCCCCTTGGCAAGGTAAAATACCGTAGATATGTAGATTGTCAAGTCAAAATTAAAGTGGGGCCAGAGAGATCATAGATGAGAAAGGTGTTTCCCTTGCACATGAGAAGTAATCCCTGAGTTTAGAAGCAAGAGTAAATCTTTTGCATTGTTGGGTGTGGTCCACCCTCCTCCCACCTTCAAAAAGAAAAAAAAAAAGAAGAAGAAGAAAAAGAAAAGTAGTGCAAGACAGAGGTCATGTAGAAGGAGGACCATATGGTTATGGGGACGAGGAGGAGGAACTGGGATAGCAACATATTGGGTCTGGTGATGGGCTTGGTAGATAGCCAGCACTTGAGAGTAGTGATTCAGTACTCCTAAAACCTGGTGTTAAACAAGCCTTATTTTCAAATACAAAATTCCAAATCTGGACTTTATGTCTCTCTCTGTATGTTTATCATTTAAACAATATAGGTTACAGTATAATCTCAATCAAGAATATAGCAGTTTTTAAAAAGGAAATAAGAATAATGGAATGGGAATAACAGAGATGTGAGGTGACCACATTTCCTTTCTCATCTGTCAATCTTGATTCCCTGGGACCAAGCTTGCCAATAAAATGAATATAGGTACCTAGATCAGAAACTCAATAACTTAACATGGAGTCCAGGTTTTTCATTAATTGCAAAAGTCCAGAAACAGTGAGGGGTTGGTGCAAAACGCCCATTCCCAAGATATTTATCTTAAGGCAGTGAGCATGCAAAGAATAGATGTTAGTAGATCTTCTTTTCTTAGTGGAAAATTAGACACTGCTTACATATTCAAAGCAGCAGATGGAGGGGTAAAGCAGCACACATCAGCTGGTGAGAAACCGTGGCGTTATGAAAACAAGCCTGCATACATGATTACAGAGAGAGGATGCTAATTGGAGCCTCCCTGTTAAAAGTAACAATAGAGAATCATGCATGTCTGAAAAATATTCCAGTACTCATATCATTTTCTTTGAGATGTTAGTCTCTGAAGTATCTAACTTCTTTTAAAACTGGGTTGCTTAGCTGTATTTTTTTCCTATAACTTGGCATTCATAGGGTGATGTTAAAATGGCTGGATGTTCCTTAAAGTTCTACAAACACTGCTGAAACTATAGGTCTCTGATAAATAGAGATCTCACTGGAAAAAGAAATGATTCTAAAATGTAGGGTCACTTTCTTTTATTGTTGGAAGTTATAGTTTGTTTTAGATTTATGCTTGTATGGGATTTTTATACATAATGGTGATTTTTAAGATATGTTACCAGGACTATTTGACCAACAGTATCTACCTCAGGTGCATTTAGTAAATAAAAGGGACTTTTGTTTTATTTTTTTAAGGGTTCAAAATTTAGTGTATCTTTCATGGCACAGAAAAAGTGCTTGACCATCTCAGAAGATTATTAAAACTAGTAATTAAAGGATCTCAGTAGATAATTAAAACATTCTAGGGCTGGAGAGATAGTATACTGGGGAGGCACAGGCCTAACACATGGCTGATCTGGGTTTTATCCCCAACACTGCATATGGTTTTCTGAGCACTTCTAGAGTGATTTCTGAATATAAAGCAAGGAGTAATCCCTGAACATTGTTGAGTGTGGTCCCCAATTCCCTTGCCCCCCTCCCCAAATAACAAATAGTCATCTCTGCTCTCCTTTGAGGACACATCCTATGATCATTTTCACCCTTATCTGTTTTTCTTCCTTCTATTTCTTTCCTTCTCATCCTTCTCCATTTCTCAGTCTATCCTTCTCTGCATTTGGGCTTTATTTTGCTGGGAAATACAAGCTCTCTCTCCTTTTCACATGCATCTTTGTACTAAGTAATGTGTCTGTGGAAGGCCTACGCTAACTTTCTGCATATGGCTAAAGCTGATGGTTGGCTGTGTTTAGTAGGGAAGGAGGACTAAAGTGTATGAAGTGTTCTCTCTCTCTCCTGCTCCCTGTGGATCACACTAGGTGCATGATTTTTTTTCTTGACTCCTTGAAAAACATCAATTTTATGTAAAAAAAAATGCACCAGAATAAAAAAACACACTATATCTAGTTCTTAACTGGTATTTTAAGAACCTTCTATATTTAAATAGTGTTTATTTCATGTAGTGTTTCTTCAGGGTGAAAAATTGTATTTTATAGGTGTTTTTACAGCACACGTAGTGCTGAGGACTTACAGCTGGCTCTGTGCATAGGGCTTAGGGCTTATTACTGGCTCTGTGCTTTGGGATCACTTTTGACAATGTTTAGTGGACACAAATTGTGCTGGAATTGAATCTCAGTTGACTGAAAGCAAGTAATGTGTTTCATCCCCTACGCTCTCTCTCTTTCTTTTCTTCTTTCTGTCTCTCTCTCTCTCTCTTTCTCTCATCCCAGTCAATGCTGAATATTCAGATTAACATTTGCAGACTGAGCTTTGCTATCAAATTTCAGGAATACTAAATTTGCATTCTACAAAAACATAGGGAGTAGGTTGAAGTGTTCTCCTTTCTATTCCCCAAATCAGGATAACTGGTGAAGTCTCTAGAGATATAGGAAATCTTTGTTCTTGTTTTAACCAGAGTCTGGCTTTTTAAGAAATTGACTTATTTAAAGCATTATGGTTTACAGATATTCATAGTAGAGTTTTAGACATACAAGTTTCAGCACCAGTTTCACCACCATTGTCAACCTCCCTCAACCAATGCACCCATCTCTGCTCCAGCTAGTCAGAACATAACAGGAATCTTTTAAAGTTTGATTTTTAAAGTCTTCTTATAACGTTTTCATTGTTTTTAACTCTTTTGTTTGTATATTTAGTTCTGTCCTTTCTTTTTCTTTTACTTTCTTTCTTTTCTTTTTTTGGTTTTTG
Source organism: Suncus etruscus (assembly GCF_024139225.1). NCBI lineage: Eukaryota > Metazoa > Chordata > Mammalia > Eulipotyphla > Soricidae > Suncus > Suncus etruscus. The sequence continues at coordinate 88,306,329 of NC_064849.1, forward strand.
GGCCACACCCAGTGACGCTCAGTAGTTACTCCTGGCTATGCATTCAGAAATTGCTTCTGGTTAGGGGAATTATCTGGCATGCCATAGATCAAACCTAGATCTGTCCTAGATCAGCCACATGCAAGGCAAATGTGCTACTACCACTGTGCTATTGTTCTGGCCCCATACTTCTGTCCTTTCTTAACACCACAGTGCACCTGAATCTCCTTGGCCACTGTACCCTAAATTTCAAATAGGTCTTTCTTCCTCTCCACTTAGTTTCTTTCTTCCCTCACTGACTTTTAACTTCAATAACTTAACAAGCTCCAAGGCCTAGGATAGCCTTGATAGGAAACCTTATGGTGGAAGTTTATCTGTATAGCATTTTTGGGTTCATTACATTCCTTTCATTTTATTAACTGCTTTGAATTTCATCATTTTCTCTGCAGTTTAAGCAGAATACAGTCCTAAAATATACAGGAACTTATTAAACCTGGAATTAGACTGCCAACATATTTTCAGATCAAATGTTTAATTTTATAATTGGAAAATGATACATCTGCCTGGAGAAAATCAGTGGGGTTGAAAAACAAATTATGTGTCGACAGTGTTGGTACAGAAAAATTATACATATTTATGAATGGCCAAATCATCTTATTACTGGAATTTGAAAATATAATTATCAATCATTTATAAGGTAAATGATTTTCATGAAGTGCCTTTTCCTGGGGCATATATTTTATGTGTGGATTTATACATATGTGCTATCCACTGTACAGCATATTAAGTATATCTTTTTGGTTTTTAAGATTTTTACTATACGGGGCCGGAGAGGTGGTGCTAGAGGTAAGGTGTCTGCCTTGCAAGCGCTAGCCAAGGAAGGACCACGGTTTGATCCCCCGGCGTCCCATATGGTCCCCCCAAGCCAGGGGCAACTTCTGAGCGCTTAACCAGGAGTAACCCCTGAGCATCAAACGGGTGTGGCCCAAAAAACAAAAAAAAACAAGTAAGAATTATAAAAAAAAGATTTTACTATACAACTAAGATTCTAGATATTAAGTGGTATAGACAAAGGGTCATTAAATTGTCATTTGAGGATGTAGAAGAAATGTCATATATAGAGAAATAAAATAAAAGAAGGCCTTTAATCAAAAAATAAACTCTAGAACTGTACAATATAGTGATTTGATTTGAAGGGTAAGTTGGGTGGATATATCATGACAAGGCCCTTGAGGGGTAAAGAACATAATTGTAATTTTAGTAGAAAACAACTCTGTGTTTCCATGTTTATTTTTAATAAGTACACCTGCTGTTTATATAATGTTAGAATAAGAAGTTACTTCAATAAAATGCTTTTTTATAGTGCTTTAATATTTTAATATAATGTACACTTTAAGTACTGTTCAAAGACAGTGTGAGCTGTCCAAAGACTATATGATTATTCTCTGCATTTCTTTAAGGACTTGATTACCTGGTCATAAATCTGAGAAATGATAGTCTCCTGTTGACTTGTTGTCTTCATAGTTTATTATAAATCTCTGTGTTGTATCATTTCATCTTAATACAATTGGAATGAGGAAGTAGAAGTTTTTGAGACTCACCTGGTGCTCCCTAAAATCCTCAAATCTGGCATCATGGTCTGACCCTTGTGGTATTTGACATCTAAGCTCAAGGACTTAGATATCAGCCCTCTTATGTTGTGCTGGCTAGAATTCTGCCATTTTTTCTTAATTTATTTTTCCTCACTGTCTTCCCAGTGCTGGGGCCCAGAACAATCTGACTGGTACTGACTCCAAACGTGGATGAGCAAGTCTGCAGGCTCAGTGAAGTGAGTCTTCCCTCTTGGTGATTGTGGGGCATAAGGATTCCTCCAGAGATGCTTAGAGCTTTGTTGTGTTGAGATCTGAATTCCAGCCAATTGGTCTTTCTTCCAGCCCATGCAATTCTACATTCTTTTAAACAATAACTTTTTTTAATGATAATTTTTATTTTGGCCAAAGTGGATTAAAAATCATTCACAGTAGTATTTCAGGTACATAGTGACATTGAATTAGGGGCATTCCCACCACCAATGTTGTCCTCCCTCCAACCCTATTCCCAGTATGCATCCCATATCACCCCTCCTTTGCCCCCTTGGTTGCTAGTATAAGTGGTCCCTTCTGTTTCTAGCTTGTTGTAGATTGGGTATCGATTCTGGTGTTGTTGGCTTTGGTGTTTAAATCTGATCATATTTTACTTCTACTCAATGTTCATACGCCTGTTTGGTCTTGGTGCCCTCCATTTTTCCCCCTCAATTTGTGAGGCAGAACAAGATGGTTCAAGTTATGTGGTTCTGTTTGAAGGTAAGAAAAAAAGAGAAAAGAGAAAAGAAAAAAAGGTGGGGGGTAAAAATTCTATCCAGCAAAAAATGGGAGGAGTCCTTCTAGAGACTATAAAAATCAGTTTAAGGAAAGAAAGGGGAAAATGACAATACCTTTTTGAAGTTCCATTGCATAACAATATTTGGAAAAACATCAAGCATAGAAAATATTAAAGTACTAGAATCCTAGATCCATTCTTCACTACACACTGGTCCATTTCTTCTATGCATCCCCACCCCTTCACTGGTAATCCCTAATTTTGACTTTAAGTTTTGAGACATACCTTATCATTAGTTTCTTTTGCTTCTTTTTTGGGGGGGGGGTCACATCCGGCGACTCTCAGGGTTGCTTCTGGCTTTGCACTCAGAAATCGCCCCTGGCAGGCTCAGGGGACCTTGTGGGATCCTGGGAATCTGCTGGGAAACGAACCACTGTTAGTCATGGCTCAGCCACAGGCAAGAAAAATGCTCTGCTGCTGTGCTATCTCTCCAGATCCTCTTTTGCTTCTTTTATCTAGTGTCTGTGTGGCACATGAGAGCAATGCAATGGTGTTAGTCTTTCTCTGATGACTGCACTAAATGAGACACTCTCTAGAGCATTTGTGCTGTATACAACACTATCTTATCTATTTGTAACTAATTAATAGTTCTTGGGCCACACTCAGTAGTGCTCAGGCTTACTCCTGGCTCTGTGTTCAGGAATCACTCTTGGTGGACTCAGGAGGGCCATATTTAGTGCCTATTTTTACTCCCATGTTAGCTGCTGTCAAGGCAATCACCCTACCCAATATAATATGGATTCAAGCCCTTCATCTTTCTTTCTAACCATTAAGCATTTCTTAGTCTGGATATATTAAATTCTCTTTACCTACTCATCTGTTGCATTGGCTGGTTTTCCACTCTGGTATTGAGGTAAGGTTGCAGTGAGCATGTGGTTGCAGATATCTACTGAAAGTGTTTTTTAATACATGTTATTTGAGGAGCCATGACTTATAGCACTGCTCAAATAGAGTGTTGTGCATATAGCACTCCCACATCACAGTCTGTCAGTGTATCCACTTTATTTTTACTTATGTCTTGACATCCCTCCCACAATCCCCTGCTATTGGTCATCTCAGTTCTGTAGACACATTTTCTTGATCTGTCAACTTGACCATTTGTCATTACCTTATTGTGTTTTGCTCTAAATTACATTTGAGAGAGTTTATTCTGTGTATGTTTTCTCCTGACTGACTTCATGCAGTATAATAGGCTTTCGGTCCCTCTACATAGGAGCAAAGTGATTTTATTGTTTCTTCTTTTTATTTTTTTTGTATTTTGGGCCATACCCATTTGATGCTCAGGGGTTACTCCTGGCTAAGCACTCAGAAATTACCCCTGGCTTGAGGGGACCATATGAGAAGCCGGGGGATTGAACTGCGGTCCTTCCTTGGCTAGCGCTTGCAAGGCAGACACCTTACCTCTAGTGCCACCTCACCAGCCCCAATTTCATTATTTCTTATGGTCCAGTAGGATTTCATTGAGTGGATGTACCATAGTTTCTTTATTTATTCACCTATTATTAGGGACTTGTGTTAAACCAGATTTGGACTCTTGTGAATTGTTCTGCCATGAGCATATATTAAGTATGTAAGTGAAAAACTTCACAATTTCATTCATGTTCTCAGAAATTTATGGTATAGTTGAGTCTAAGCCACTCAGATTGATTCACTGGAGAAAGACAAAATTTATGTAATATAAGGAAGCCATAGAATAAAAAATACTCATCTTTCTTTGAGAGGACCTGGATTTCTGAGGTGAATTGAATGAGCCCCTTTCCTTAAAAGAATCAGTCTAGATGCATAACATCACTTCCTGCCATTCTCTCACTGTGTTCTGTGTCTACAGGGCTGGTGAATGTCCCAAGGTCTAGATGCCACAAAATATTATGCCGCAGTAATAATCTGTTTCCTTTCTCTACTACAAGGGAGCCACTCACACAGGCTTACTGGTAGAGCTTGTCTGGTTTAATGATTTGTGTTGAACATGCAGAGAGACCTGTTGCTGAGGATGCACAGTGCAGGATCCAAGCATCTGGGTGCTGGGAGTTGTAGCATCTCTCCATTGTTATCAGAGTCTCTATGGCCTATACTTTGTCATTATCCTGATAGGGATGGAGGCATATTGGGGCCAGGATGGTGTTCACGGCCATTGTCTCATGAGACATGTCCATGTGGTGGTATGAGCTGGTCATAAGGCAATAGTCTATAATTGAGAGAGATCACAGACCATCGGTTTCTGTCTTTTTATGAAACTCCAGGGGATATTTTACTTCCCAGTTAACTTTTTTACTTAAAATATAAATTGGTCTTCTGACAAAAGCATGTCCACCCCCATTTTCTGTTATTAATAGAAACCACAGCATCTGTCATCTTCACCCAAAGTTTGATTTCTTCACTAAAAAATGTAGGAGAGCTTGACTGGGACACTTTCATCATTGACTAACAAAACCTTGGGATGTTATAGATGATATTGATGACTGTCAGGTGTTCATCTTGCTGTTCTTTGAACAAGTGTGATCCAAAAGATATGGAATGGGAGTAGGTGAAGGGGACATCTAGCAAGTGGAACTGACATGGCTATATGTCATTGTTTGTGCGGAATCAGGCTCATGACTCACCCCTTTAAGGTTCTGTAAATGTTTGAACAGTGCCTCTGCAATGGGGCCTGAGTGTGGACTGGAGAGAATCATGCCTGGTGGCAGGATGCTTTGAGTGCATTTTTCAGGAATGCAGGCTCCACATCTACCTAAAGAGAGGTGGGAAACATTTGGTTAAAGATTCACATGGCAGTAAGAACACACAGCTCACTAGCTCTGTAGAAACACATCACTACCATTGTTGGCTCCCTTGTAAAGCTTTTCTGGGAGTACCAGTTACTCACTGATCTTTAGACATTAAGACAGCTCAGGCACAAACTCTGCCTTTCAGGAAGTGCAATTGGAGAGAAACAGTAAGAATTATTTGTTTTGGGGACACACCTGGTGATATTAAGGGGTTATCCCCTGCTCTGCACTTAGTAGTCACTCCTGATGGGGCTCAGGGGACCTTACAGGATGCTGGGGATTAAATTTGGGTCAGCCACATGCAAGGTGAAAGCCTTATCTACTGTACTATTGTTCTGCCTAATAGAAATTTTTGAACAGAGACACAGAAGCAACATGCACACATTGTCTCATTCTTGATCCCTCAATCATTAATTGGCATTGGATTTTCTGCCATTCCTTCATGGTATGGGCTGTCCTATTCAGATGTACAAATTCTGCATGGCATTAACTTTTGGGAATGCTGCCCTCTCTAACTGGGTTTCTCCTATATGCTTGAGTTTGTTACAAAAATTTAATTTCTTTTAGCTTTTGGTGATTTTCTAAGCTGCTGGTGTGCTAACATGGGGAAGGAAGGAAGCACATAAAATACTGATGATACCCCTGACCCGCAATTGTGTGCTAGGGTAAAGCTTTCAGCTGAGTTCATGACTAACTGAAATGCCACATTCCTGGCTATACTGGTGTGCTATGGGGATTTATTAGCTTTGGGTTTTTTCTCATAATTTATTCCTATTGATCCTCTGACTCCAGACATGGTTCTAAAAGAAAGTGTAGGTTGAATATTTCATGTTGCTATATCTTAACAGTGAGAAGAGAAGAAGAGAATCAGAAGTGATGGTCAACACCTACGTGAAAGGGTCAAGAATGTTCTTCCATTACTTCCATTACCCCAGATCTGGTATCGAGTCAGGAAAATGGCTCCCAAGCTTCCCATTTTGATCCTATAATGGCTCAAACTGCATCTCCCATCACAGTAACTTTCTTACCCCAGTTCTTCCTACCTGATTGGTATTCACTCAGACTGCCATGATGTGTTGAATACCCATGGCCAGTGACAAATATAGTATTGAAATAAATGCATTTCCAATTTTCTGAGTTCACTTACTGGAACATACAACTTGAGTATGAATTGTGTTCTCAATGACAGAGTAATGTGGTTAAAGCACCAGTTTTATATTTCAAGGAATTTACCAAAATTGAATATGGCAGTACCATATCTTCTCCAATGCCACTAGAAATGGTAGCACTTTGTAACACTTTTTTATATCTTTGTGTAATGGTGTGTCTGACCTTGAAAAATAAATTTTAGTGGCTCCATCAGCTAATTCAGTCCTCATTACTTTGGTCCCTGTAGACAGGTGAAAATAAGAGAATTATTGCAAAGCTGCTGAGGCAGGAATAGAAACCATCGTTTAGGCTAAGAATATATATAGACACACACCAATATTTTTGTATACAACACTTGTAATCATATGAGTCCATGACTCAAGAGTATTATGTGTTAAGCAGCAATAACATTATTATTATTTGCAATTCTTGCAAACTGGCCCAAGTCTGTTGCCTGGTGGGTAAAAATAAGCACAGAACTAATGATCTCACTTCAAGAGGTTAAATAGCCTAAGTGAATCAAAACTATCAATGAGGACCATAGGTTACAAGGCTGAGAACTACTGATTTGCTTAAGGGATAAAACATTGGCTGGAGCACTATGAGGTGCACAATAGGGTAATCAGAAAGGACACACAAAAGACTATGTTTCTAACAGAAAAGAAAGTGGCCCTAGAGCAGAATTTTAGAAAAATAAAACAGAGAATTCTGGGACTCTGAAAGCAACATTGTTTTGAGACAGTGACTTGGACATGTCCTGATCAAATTCAACTATAAATCAAGTGAACATTCAGCTGAATTTCAGATAATTCCTAGGTCCAGCACAATTCATTACTTTAATGACATTTCTTCTTCCCTTCCATTGTCAGAGTCCACAATCCCATCAGTCCAACTTTTCTGCCATTACTGGATATTATTTTCTAATTTTTTTTTGCCATCTTGTTCCCATGCTTAGAGATTTTTTTCCATACAGTGAGCCCAGCAGATAAGTCAGAATAATCTTTTTTTTTTTTTTTTGGAAATCAGCTAATTAAAAATTTCCCTCCTTGCATATGGAATCATCTTGCTATGGAACATATACAAGTCCTGGAAGTTAGACCATGGGAATTTTGGATTAGGTTATTCTGGCAACTAGGCTTGATACCCTTGATTGTGAACCTAGGAATCTTCATGTAACCAAAGATTTCTTCCTGAAATCTCAAGTAAAAATTCAACTGACAAGAAAACAAGATTATAGTTTAGGCATAAACCAACATGCTGAAATTATTTTGTTCATTTTCACCCTGAAAAGGTATTTCACCCTGCAATGAAGATGTCTGAAGTGAAGTAAGTGAATTTCCTAGTTTGGTATGTTTAATGTAATATGGAAACTGGCCCATCTTCTCTTCTTCATTGGAAAGTCTTTTGAAGGGCAATTTGTCAAACTTGACAATCAATGCAAAATCACTCTTTCTTCTGTAAATGAGTTGCTCCAATCAGTGGACCCAGGCAGTTGGGATATTGAGAAGCCAAATAACTAGTAAAGGAGAAATCTTATCCTACAATGAAAGAGCCTAAAGAATTTCTTTTTCTTGTTTTCCTAACAGGGTTTTGACTTGTCTCACAAATAACTAACTCAAAGTGTAGGTTTTATTTTCTACTTTTATTACTTTTCACAAGACGTTACTAGCAGCAATTAGAAAAGATGTTTGAAGCTTTCCTTTATCCAGGACTCTATTGATACATTTTCTGTGTAATTTCTGAATTTAGAGACTCATAAAAGTTGAAGAAAGTAAGACAAATAAGACAGAGATCAGTGTTTGGGCACTGCTGGCAGCTAAGAAGATGTACTTCTTGATTGTAGTGTCTTCTGCCCAGACAACTAAACTTGGAGCTCATGATATTCTAGAACTAACTCCCAGGGTTATTTTCAAGGACATGCATCCCATCCAACAAAGGAGAAATAGATCCCAATGCAGCCATCTATCCAGACTCAGGGATCATTTGAGTCATTTGCAGTGCCTCTTTGATTCATCTTCCATTGACTTTTTGAAATCATTCTTTTTTGGATCATTTTATGTTTTAGATAATCAAGTGATTTTTATTACATCAAGGAGGCTTGCTCCTAGCCAAGTACTTTTTTTTTGGTTTATTGTGTATGGTTGAAAGCTTCCTTCAGACATCACAGTATGTATCTAATAGGCAAAACTTATGGTTGTATTCGCTGCTCTATTAAAGACATGGGGTATGACCTTGAAATGTGACTTAATTCCTTTATGCCTCATTAACCTCCCATTTATAAAATGTATCTGCACAGAATCCTTGCTTTCCTTTAGTCTGCTCCATGTGCTAATGGGCATTTTGCTCTGTGCCAAGAAGGAACATGGAGAGACTTATAGGCCATCTTGACTGTAGGGACTCCCAGATGAAAAAAGAATGGATATTTTACCCAGTTATATCAAGGAAGAGAGATTTTTGTGTTTTAAGAGGAAATCTCTCTCTCATAGAAAACACACATACACACACACACAAATGTGATGATGCATAGTTTTCCTCTGAGTCATTCTCTCAGTGCAGCAATGAGAATCTATGTTTGATCCTGGCCTGAAAAGTTTCAATTTAATATTATTTTGGAGGGGACACACTTGGAGGTGCTCAGGGATTACTCCTGGTTCTGCACTCAGATACTACTGCTGGCAAGCTTGGGGGATGATTTAGGATAGCAGGGATCGAACCTGGGCTGGCCTGTACAAGGCAAATGCCATCCCCACTGTGCTTTAGCACTGGCCACAGGTTAACTAATTTTTAATAATAATATAGCCTTTTTTTTTACAAATTCCTTTTGGCTCTCTTTAATTACCAATTATTATGCCTAATGGATAATTATGATTCTATGCATTACTCTATTAAAATGAACAGTTTTAGTTTAAAGATTTTTGGTGATGATTATAAGGTGCTCATTATTGGGGACTGAACTGATTGGAGACATAGTTGTTGTCCCTTTGAATAAGGGGGTAAGGTGAATGAGGCTGCTAAAAGTTCAGACCGAACATGGGTCGTACCACATGTTCTGAGCTTTTTCATACCTAAATAATTATGAAGTGATTTGGATTATTTGAATTTAATGATGTATTTTTGTGCTATGGAATATACTTAGTAGATGACATTATAAATAAACATTTTATTGTTTTTTCTAGATGTCTACACAGTGATTAAAATGTGACTAGGTAAAGCAAGCTATGAAAAATAAAATCTGCACATTTCTGATGAATGTGCCTCACCATATCTCCATCAGTCTGTTCAATATATCATCAGCAGAACTTTAATCCTAGGGCCCTAGTTCAGAGAGATTGACACAGAAAAAGAAAAGTTAATTGAGAGGCATTTTTTCTCCTTCAATTGTGCAAATTATATGTGTGGTGCCCAGAAATTAGATAATGATTTTCCAATAAGACGATGTGTAGATTTGGTTATTCTAAATTGAAATTCAGTCACTTGTACAATTTAAATTTCACATCATTCTCAGAGTAATTACTATTTCATAAAAACAGGCTGGCAGACTGCATTGCCTTGTGCAGTATTTGCACACACACACACACACACACACACACACACACACACACACACACACACACAGAGTTACCAAGGAAAATAGACAGGCATCTGAAAAACAAAAGGTGCTTTCAAACTTCAACATTGTGCTCTGTGGTAGAATGCTGGGCATTCCACTAATAAATATTAGTCGCCACTTGCTTCTAAATTAAAATAATAAATGCTAATTGAGCTGGTGAGTAAATCATTTCAGACCAAGAAATAAAAAGAAAACTCATAAAATGAAAAGGCCTATGCTATAGTCACATTGTTTTGAAAGAATAGGATAAACATCATTGATTTGCCCGTTGTCCACTCATTCATTTTTTTTTCATTCAGCAAATAAGTATTGAAAGTCTGATTGGTTAAAACTCTGGGGAGAGTGTTTGCCTTGCATGTACAGGCCAACTTTGGTTCAATTTCCATTATCGTATTTGGTCCCATGAGCCCACCAAGGGTGAACCCTGAGCTTAGAGTCAGGAATAAGCCCTGAGCACTGTGGGTGTAGCATAAAAAAATATAAAATAAGCCCTCTGAATCAAGAACTTGGAGCCAGTCAGTGAAAAAACTCATCTAGAATGACTGAAGTCATTTCTTAGTGCCTAAATGCTGTGTCCATTTGATTTTAGTTTAATAGTACCTGTGACTACCCATGTTAGGACCCGTGTCATTGACCTAAATATGATTTTACCCCTTAGACTTTCAAAAGAATATTTTCATAGCCCCTGCTTCATCCTGTTGCCTCCTTGTAACTTTTATGATTTTAAATTGACATTTCTTTTGAGTATGGAGTCTCAGACACTGGGAAGAAATCATACTATTTCTGGATATTTGTAGTGTTTATTTTCAGCCCTACCACCCCACTCCCTCCAATCATCTCAGTTAATTCTATGGCTTTTGAATATGTTATTTTTTTCTTTTAGATTTTGGGTCACATTGGAGGTGCTCAGGAGTTACTCCTGACTCTGTGCTTAGAAGTCGCTCCTGGCAGGCATGGGGGACCATATGGGATGCTGGGATTCGATCCACCTTCTTTTCAAATCAGCTTCGTGCAAGGCAAACACCCTACCACTGTGCTATCTCTCCAGCCCCTGAACATGTTCTTTTTTATTTAAAAATTACTTTATTTAAACATGGTAGCTGACAAGGTTTTTATAATAGTTGGGATTTTTTTTCCACAGTTTTGAGATTTAGTCATATAGTGAGTGTGTAAATTGCTTTACCAGTGTATATTTACCACCACAAATGTCCCCAATTCCCCCCCCCCCCCTCTTCCACATCCACACATCCTCTTCCTTGCCCTCTTACCTCTGGGTCTTTCTGGGAGACCTTCTTTCTCCTTCTCCTCTTTTTCCTCCTCATCTTTTTCTTCCTCCCTCTCTCTCATTTTTTTCCTCTTAGACACTGTGGTTTGCAGTATTGTTTCTGAAGGGGCATCATGCCTATCACATTTCCTCATTTAAGCACTCATTTCTTGTGGTCATTTAGTCTTAAAACCATCATATAGTTGTATATAAAAATGTTCATGCCATTCTTTTAATAATTCACACATGCTCATTGTTAAAAATATACAACTTTAAATTCTTTACTTTTCTTGAAAACTGTAATATTTGGGCCAGAGCAATGAAATAGTATGTAGGTTGCTTGTCTTGCACACAGTTAATTCAGGTTTGATCAATGGCATTCCTTAAGGAGAGATTCTTTTTTCTGTTTTTTTGTTTTTTTGGGGGGAGGGAAATCACACCCGGCAGTGCTCAGGGGTTACTCTTGGCTCTACGCTCAGAAGTCACTCCTGGCAGGCTCAGGGGACTATATGGGATGCCGGGATTCGAACCACCGTCCTTCTGCATCTAAGGCAAATGCCTCACTTCCATGCTATCTAAAAAGAGATTCTTGAACATAGAGCCTGGAGTAAACCCTGAAAACCACCAAGTGTGGAACCCCAAACAAATAAGAAAACAAACAAAATAATAAGAGTAGAATTGCTTTTTATAATTGAATAGAGTTTTACATATTGATAATCTCTTACAGATTTAGAGAATTTGTCATTATATTAAAAATATTTAAAGGGGACATAGAGAAAGGACAGGAAACAATTCTTTTGCCTTACAATCAGATCACCCTAGTTTAATCCACACTACCATATAATGTCCCATGAGCACTTGATTTTATTGATCCTTGAGTGATTCTTGAGCACAGAGCCAGGATTTGTTCCTAGGCATTAATGGGTGTGTCACAGCTCCCTACCCCTTTAAAAATTATGAAGAGGACCTTGAAGAGTGGTAGAACACATGCCTAGTTATGTGCAAGGTCCTGGGTTTAATACACTGTACTATTGGCTCCTAAATACCATCACACCATGGGTCCCCCAAATCCAAGAGTGCTGACTTGTGGGGCTAGGAGAAAGAGCACAGCGGTAAGGCGTTTGCCTTAGGCTCAAAAGGATGATGGTTCAAATCCCAGCATTCCATATGGCTCCCTTAGCCTGCCAGGAGTGATTTCTGAGCATAGAGCCAGGAGTAAGCACTGTCGGGTGTGGCGCAAAAAAACAAAAAAATAAATAAATAAGAGTGCTGACTTGCACTGCAAGGTAGGGTCCCTATAAAAAAAGAAATCGAATGTAGATATATTCAGGTTTACTCATAGACCTCATATTCTACAAAAACTAATCCAGATATCGCCATACAAAAAATATAAAGTTCCTATCCAGTTAATAGATATTTAATGTTTTTCTGTCTGTATGCAAAAATCACATTTTCTTCTTGGAAAGACCAGGCATATCTCCTTTTCAATTTGTTTGTATTCTTAGACTCTGAACCATTCTATAGTAACTAAATATCTTTCTAGGGAACCCACTGCTCAAAGAGAGAGAGAGAGAGAGAGAGAGAGAGAGAGAGAGAGAGAGAGAGAGAGAGAGAGAGAGAGAGATGGGCCCACTTTAGGACAGTATTATTAGGAGGGAAATTAGCATTTTGCATACAGTACAAAACTAGACTTACTGTATTTTAAGAAGTGAAAACTGCTCTATTTTTAAAGAGCATTTGATTCCAATCAAAGATATAAATTGGGGCATGATGACCTGTGATCAGTAAAAGAGAAAACATTCCAGACACCTTTGCTGAGACTTGCCTTTGGAGTTCCGAACCAGCCCAGTCTCTGAGAAGATGCCAGAATTACAGATCATGACAAAATATTGACATCTTGGCTGCTTTCATAGTTGCTATGTTGCCTCCTCCTCCTCCTCTGATGTAATTAGTTCTTTAAAGACTAATTCTAGGGCTTGTTTAAAACTATTTAAATAAGCAATGAAAGTAACAAGTTTCCTGTGGTAAATGGATTTGTGATGCAAAGGAAATATTACCTCCCAACCCTTACAATCCTAACTTAATCAGAGGAACTTAAAGTAGGAAGTTTATTGCTGACCTATCACATCTGAGATCCACCTTGATGCTCATTGCTCTGAAGTCTTATTTCCCAACATTCTCACTATGAAGTTATTAAATTCACTATGACTTATTAAATTAATTATTACATTAGATATTCACTCAAAGACCAGAGTTTTGTCTGTACTCACCGGAAAAAGGCAAAAATGCTAAGAAAAAATACAACAATCCTTTTGGACAAGTGAGAGTGAAAAATGATTCATGTGTCTTGGTGGTTAAAGTTAGCTTTTTGTTAGATGAATTCTTCATGTTCAAGTATGATTTGATCAGTAGGAGAATAGATGAGACATTGTTCTAGTGAAGTAGCACAAATGGCCAGCAGATGCCTGAAAAGGTGCCGGGAAAATAAAAGCTGTATTTCCCTGAGGGAAAATATTTATTTTATTTTATGTAATACAAAAAATAAAGCCTTTGAAAAACAGTATCTAACTAAAAATAATTAGTATTGATGACTTTTAAAAATTGTCAAATATAACTACTCTGTGATTCTTGCAATCTCCAATTACATATGAATTCTTCTTTTTTCTTTTTTTTTTTTGGGCCACACCCATTTGATGCTCAGGGATTACTCCTGGCTAAGCGCTCAGAAATCACCCCCTGGCTTGGGGGGACCATATGGGACTCAAGGCAGACACCTTAGCTCTAGCGCCACCTCTCCGGCCCCTACATATGAATTCTATATATTATTAACAATAGCCTGAGTAGTTGCTTGTCTGTGAACATATGTGCATACTCACACATAGTCATAGTGCAATTATATTTAATAATGGTTAAGGTAGAAAAAAGAAGAAAAATCTACCCTTTGAAATAATTTGCTGACTTTCAGGGTTTTATGTTAATGAAATAATTAGATAAAATCAGTAGGATACTGCCCCCCAGTTAGAGGGGGAAATAAGGGAGGCACCAGGACCAACCAGGTGCAAGACTACTAAGTAGTAGGCTAGATACAGAGGGGACCACATATTCTAGCAACCCTGGGGGTGAGGGAAGAGGATATGGGATGTAGGACAAAAATGGAGGTATAGGGAGGACAATTTGGTGATGGGAATCCCCCCTGATTTTATGTAAATATGTACCTAAAATATTATTGTCAACAATATGTAAGCCACTATGATCAAAATAAAAATTATATTTAAAAAATCAGTAGGATATAACTATATAACTATATATATCCCCCAGATTCCAAATATACAGAACAAAAAATGGGGGAAAAGGCCCCAAATAAGCTTACTAGTAGTCATCTTATCACAGCATTTAGTTATTCATCAGTTAAGATTTAATTCTTAATTATATACTAGTTTCTTTGAATCCTCAATATGTAATATTTAATAAACATATTTAATAAACATTTGCTTTAGAATCTTCAGAAGCACATTATAGTCTCTCATATACATATAATTTAGATTTGATCACTAATTAACTCTTCTTATTTCCTTGAAGTTGTCTGTTTAATAATAGCTTTGTTGCATTACCTAAAATCCCACCATTTCCTTTCTGTGATTAAAGGTTTTGCCAAAATCTTGAAAATGTTGAAGATTCATGATGTTTCAGTTTATCATTATTCTATACTTTTAGGGTCAATGAAGGTATTTATTTTCAAACATTTCCTGGTCAGCAACTTGGGTTATGTTGAAGTAAGCTGTGTTGCACAATTAGATTTAAAACACTCACTGATGGTTTCCATGCTGTGATCAGTTAAGTGCACTGACTTAGGAATAAGGCTGTTTCTTCAATGTGCAGTTTAGTGTCTACCAACTGATCACAGTTCTGCGAGGAAAAGTTGGAATTGAAATCCAGTATTTTAATGAATATTTGTAGGATTTTTCCATTTCTTCTCTCATATCTTCTTGAATCTTATTGACTGTCTTTTCCATGATTTCTTTGAGTTCCTTAAACATTCTCAATATTCCCTCTTTAAAATCCTTATCAGAGAGGCCATATCAGTCAGTATCTTATACTAGTAGGGTCTTCAGAACTACTGTCTTCATTTACTAAGTATGGTGAACTCTATGTTGTTTTATCATTGTGACTTTTGCACTGTGATGGTGTTGTTATTGTTTTTTAGTGCTGTTGTAGGGCTCATGAGTGAAAATGTCTCTTCTGAGTTAAAGAAGATCCCACTCTTTCTCTCTGCCTCAGTTTCTTGGGGCTGCATGGCTGGTCAGAGCACAGCTGCAGTGTCTGAAAGACTGCTGCCCTCATCTTGGATCTTGGTTGTTCTCTTTCCCTCAGGGCACACTGACCTGTAGTGAAATGGTACTTCTGAGTCAAAAAAAAAAAAAAAGCCTGCTGCTGGTCTTTCTGTTGGCCTCTGTTTCTTGGGCCTGTCTATTTGGAGTATTTTTGAGAATAGGGAAGTGGAGGACTGCTAATGACTGTGTTCAGTGTTGGGACTTTTCTGCTTCATGGATCTTGAAATTCCCTGCGTTGGTACTTTAAAATGCCTCAGTGACTGAGGGTTGGTTTTAGAATATGGTTTGCAGTCGTCAGTGTGAGTGCCAGTTAATGAGTAAGGAGAAGAATCTAAACTGGAAAATTATTACTAGTTTAAGGTATTTTGGGGGCATGATATTTCAGAAGATTGTTGCTTTGCCACTTGTAGGTTTAGACATTTATGTGGAGTTTTGTGCATGCACCTGTGCACTAGGAATTCTATATCTTTAGGAGCTGGGAAGGAGAAACTTCTTCCTGGGATATTGGGCAAGTACAGTGTATTGTGTAAGGAGGACTATGTTAGGAGCTGTGCTAAGCTGCTGAATTTGAGTTTCACCATCATGCACTGTCTGTCACTTCGCCTCTTTATTACAGACTTAATCAGAACTCCCCCTCCTATTTAGAGAGTGCTCTCAGTACGCTGCTGTGCCTGTTTCAATTTTGGTGTAACTTAGCTGCTTTTGTGTTGGATCTGTAATTGTAGAATCTCAGGCTGTATGTTTCTGTCACAGGGAGAAATGTCCCAGTCATTTAGTCACACCATGGAATTGGCTGTGGAAAATGCTTTGGAGTTTGTGAAGGAGCTAGGAGGACTATTGGCTACAAAGTCACTCAGTGTCTGTTTATCAGTGAATATGAGCCCAAGAGGCTTATATTCTTTAATCATAATCATTATTTTATAGAGCTATAGCTCCTGTCTCATTGTGGACACAGATATGACTATATTTATTACATAACATACAATTTATATAACAAATATATAGTCATTTGCAATTCATGTGTAGAACTATATGTTATATGTTATAATAATTTATTATGCATATATAATTCATACATATGTACTGTATAAAATATTAATCTTGCTTTAATATTATAGATGATCAAATTTTATTAATTTAAATATTTCTAATTTTATGTGCCTGGGCATAATTATAGAACATTTATATAATTATTATTCTTGTGAAGAAAGGAAGAATTTATTGACATGTTCAAATAAGGCCAGTTACAATTTATAGATGTTTGTTTATTTTATTTTTTATTTGTTTTTGGCCCATACCCAGCTGTGCTCAGAAGTAACTTTTGACTCTGAGCTCAGGAATCAATCCTGATGGTACTTGAGGAACAATTCTGGAGATCAAAAATCAGACTGGTTGTATGCAAGGCATGCACCTTTCACACTGTAATGTTTCCCTAAATCTATTTTAATTTATATAATATGTATTTAGTGTATATAATATGCATAAATTATATACATATCTATTTTAATGCACATAACATATTATAGCTTAATATTAATACTCATAATATATATTTAATTTATATAATACATATAATATGTATCCACTTCTTTCCAAGTATTTTCCTAAGCACTGAGATTATAAATATGAATACGCCAATTTTGCAGTTCAAATAATTTGTCAACTAATGATGAGACAAAGGCTAAAATACATAATGTTTTTTTTAAATCTGAGCTTTTAGGTAGTTTGTTATAGATCTAATAAGACTTTCAGGTACAGCTGACACAAAATCTATCCCAATGGCTTGAAGGATAAATAGGTCCACATTTATGTTTCACAAGCATGTAATTTTAAAAACATTAAAAGATTTTTAAAATTCTGAAAGAAGTAAGATCATTAGAGCTCTGGATAAAGGTAGTGCCTGAGGAGGATTCTCATTGCTCAAGTTAGGAGGAAGTGATTCATATGATCTGGAGAGGAAGATGTGCACATGTGAGGATGCAAGAGGAAAAAGAGTTTGATAGCCAAGACAGGGAGAAAATAAGAATATGCAGGGAGAGAAATTCTTTATTTGTATTTGTTTTTGGACCACAGCTAGTGACGCTCAGGGGTTACTCCTGGCTATATGCTCAGAAATCGTTCTTGGCTTGGGGGACCATAAGGGATGCTGGGGGGTTGAACCGTGGTCCTTCCTAGGCTAATGCGGGCAAGGCAGACACCTTACCGCTTATGCTCTGACCCCAGGGAGGGAAATTATTACATGCAGATTATGATTTAGTAAGATGTGTTTGGTTGTAGAAAAGCTGAGTTTATGTGTGGTGGAAGGTAGATGGGAAAGTATGCATGAC
This sequence comes from Suncus etruscus, assembly GCF_024139225.1. Taxonomy (NCBI): domain Eukaryota; kingdom Metazoa; phylum Chordata; class Mammalia; order Eulipotyphla; family Soricidae; genus Suncus; species Suncus etruscus. Next base: position 88,324,172 of record NC_064849.1, read on the forward strand.
TGTGGGGATAGAGGAGACACCTTGTACCCAAAGGAGAAGCCTCAGAGATCTTCAGAGCATATTATTGTCAAAGCAACACATTGCACTTATTGAATGCCCATCAATTTTCAGGGCAACCAGTGACATTTATATTAAGTGAACTCGTGCATTGCATGTTGTAAGGCTTTGCATCTTGACAAGTTAGTTTCAGTGAGAAAATGTGATTTTACATCAATGGGACTGCAGGCACATTTTCTAACTCTTAGGAAGGGGTTAGGGACCAGACAGACAGTATAGAAGCTAAGGCTTCTTCCTTGCATTTGTTAAGCATTGATATTATTTCCAACACCATGTATTGTCCTCCAAGAACTGCTAAAAGGTATCCCTGAGCAAATCAGAAGTAGGTTCTGAACACAGTGGGTTGTGGGAAACCTCCAATCCCTATAGAAAGAGTAAAGAATTGGGAGGAGTTATTTCTGTGACTGACTTGCCAAGAGGTGAGATGTCAGGGAGAAGTGGCTAATTTTATGGGTATCCAAGGAGCAGTTTGCAACAGGTACTGGTAGTAAGGGCATCAAGTGTGAGATCTCAGTCGCTGGTGTACATTAGTAAGTTTTTGCACATTTGCTCTTTGAAATGGTGGCTTTGACTTTGAGAGTCTGGAGAGTGTCCAATGAGAGAAGAGGGAAGGTGACATCCTTGAAATTTTGCTTGGAAAAGCTGGTAAAACTGCATCCCTGGGATTCTGCTCATCATGGTTGCAAAATATTCCCCTCCTTTGTGAATAACATGCTGCATGTGGTAAATTATGTATTTTCTAAAATTATCAAGTTGAAGTTCAGGATCATTGACATAGGCAAAGTCATTAGGGCCTACCATATTCATAGATCTCCCTACAAAGTGGCTGTTCTGCCCAATTTCCTTTTCTGTCTTTCCAGACTCACCCTGAACTTTCATGAACTCCAACTAAATTGTCCAGATTCTTGTTCCTCTGAAACTAATAGATTCAGATCTTCTACTTTGTTTTTACTTTTGTTTATACTTTAAAAAGCTTGGGCATTTCCCTCCTATAACTGGTGGTTTTCAGGACTTGCTTCTGGCTTTGCTCAGGAATCATTCCTGGAAATGGTCCAGGGACACTATGCTATGTCGGGGTGAAACTGGATCAGCCACATACAAAGAAAGTGCCTGCTCCCTGTGCTTTTCCTCCATCCCTGATTCTGATCCTTCCTTCTATGCCCACCACCTTTTGCCTTTCCAACCAGTGCTGTCTCAGTCTTTCAGCATTTACTCTTGCTCATGAACTTTATGCTGACCAGTTGAATTGGCCAGCCCAATCACAGTCTGAACTTTCAGGAGACCTACTTTGAGACACCCATGTGACCCGCTCCTGAATGGGCTCTGGCATCTGATGTTTGGAGAGGGACCAGAGTAAAAGTTGTAAGGAACAGTTTCAGTTCTCTCCTCTATGCTTCTCTGCTGTCAAAGCACCTTCTTTAAATGCTTTTTGGGTTTATTTTTGTGGTGCTTTAGCAGCAAAGACTGGGAGACCCCCCATAAATGTGGTCCATGTTCAAGCTTCCTTTATGTCACAAAATGTTTCTCTCCCAGGCTGGGCCCCAACCACCAATTACAGCTGCTGGCCATCCTTCCATCTTCCCCAACAGATGTACACCGTGCTCTGATGCCATCTGCACTGCCTTGTGCCACATCAGCTCTTCTTGCTCTGTCCCAGCCAACGTTTCTTTATTTCCTAACCTGCCCTGCTTTTCTCTATAGCTCCTTGGTGGGGGTTGGTACTTATCCATCTCATCTATGCTGAGGAGACATTCTTCCAGCTTTTGTTTGCAGGTTCTGAGGAGGTGCAGCAAACAAGTTCTAGAAGCATCAAGCCTAGTTGATGGATTTAGTTGGGAAGCCATCAACCTTGTTATTTAGTTTGACAAAGTCTAAACCTAACTACACTAGGTTTTCAGAAAAGCTTTTCTCTTGCATGAAAATAAGGTCTCTGCAATACTCTTCAGTGAAGCATTCTAATGCAAAGCCTATTTTTACCTATGTTCTATGCTAGAGTAAGCAGCCATAATTGATTTTACACTAATAGTTCATGCATTAACTCCACAAATATTTATTAACTAGCTGCTATGCATTAGGGACTGAGCTAGGTGCAGGAAATTGAACATAGACCAAGATAGATGGAATCTCAGCCTTAATTGCACTGAGATTTGACAACTATTTATTATTCTATTGTTTGTATTATCAGGACAAGTTGTAATTAAATTTTTTTAAGGTCGGAGCAAAGATGGATATATTTTTGTATGCAGAGTACAACCATTAACATTGCTGCTCAGTGTTAACAATTTATACAAACACATATTCTTTCAAATCTACTATTAATAATACAGTGTTTTACCTATTTTTCAATTGTACATCATAATAGTTTTATAAATGATGCCAATGGAAAGAGAGGTCACAAAAACACATTGTGCTAAATTGAATTCAATGATAAGAGACTGCATTGCATATATGTGTTCAAAAAAGGCAATACTTACAATTTTCTATTGGCCATTACTCACTTGGCATAAGGTTGATGAAGGAGAATGAATAAGATCATTAATATGAGAATGATGCTAAATTTTTATTTAATTGTGTGAACATGTTTATATTACAGAAAAAGAGAGTTATGTGGAAGAGGATAGGAATAAATAAGGTCATACACGATGCTCACCATTTTCTTCTTAGTTCCTTCTGAGGTCCAGGGAAATGAGAAAGCTAACATGAGTTTTGACTTAAAGCTTGTTGATTAAAGGTAAAGGAAAAGCACCATTCTAGAAGTTTCTAGTCACTGTAAGGTATATGACAAAAAGGGAAATTAGGAAAACGAAAACTGTTGAAGACTTGCTCTGTAGTGTTCCGAAGTTGTCAATCTATTTCTCTCACTGTCATAACTGGAAAGCCTGTCTGGAGTATAGGTGGGGGTGGGGTGGGATGGAGGGAGATCTGGGACATTGGTGGTGGGAATGTTGCACTGGGGAAGGGGGTTTCTTTACATAACTGAAACCTAATCACAATCATATATGTAATCAAGATGTTTAAATAAAGGAAAAAAATTTGTGCTTTTCAGAGATTGGTGCACAATGAGAACACACAGTACTGGAGGGGATGTGAAGAGAAAGGAACTCATATCCACTGCTGGTGGGAATGCCATCTAGTTCAATCGTTATGGAAAGCGATTTGGAGATTCCTCCAAAAACTGGAAATTGAGCTCTCATTTGATCCAGCTATACCACTCCTAGAGAATACAAAAATACAATATGAATACAAAAATACAATACAAAAATCCCTTCCTCACACCTATATTCATTGAAGCACTATTTACAATAGCCAGACTCTGGAAATAACCAAAATGCCCTTCAACAGATGAATGGCTAAAGAAACTGTGGTACATATACACAATGGAATATTATGCAGCTGTCGGGAGAGATGAAGTCATGAAATTTTCCTATACATGGATGTACATGGAATTTATCATGCTGAGTGAAATAAGTCAGAGGGAGAGAGATAGACACAGAATAGTCTCTTTCATCTATGGGTTTTAAGAAAAATAAAGACAATCTTGTAATAATTTTCAAAGACAAAAGAGAGGAGGGCTTCCAGAGTGAGGAAGCTCCAGCTCACTTCATGAAGCTCACCACAAAGAGTGGTGAGTGCAGTTAGAAAAATACACTGAGAACTATCATAACAATGTGAATGAATGAGGGAAGTAGAAAGCCTGTCTAGAGTACAGGCAGGGTGGGATGGGGAGGAGGGAGATTTGGGACATTGTTGATGGGAATGTTGCACTAGTGAAGGGAGGTATTCTTTACATGACTGAAACCCAACCACAATCATGTTTGTAATCAAGGTGTTTAAATAAAGATATTAATTAAAATAAGTTTGGTTTTCTTAGAATTTTTATCAATGGCTTGTTGTTTTCAGCAAAGCAAATTCACAAGTTTGCTGAATTTCTCCTACTCTTAATTTGTTTCACATTTCAGCCACTGACCCAGTTTCAGCCTGTGGGTTCATGACCATTCTCTCAGTTCACACCCTGGGATCATCTAGCTATGTTCTTACCATATATACATTCCTTTCATTCCATTTTTTATTTCATGCAGTATTAGTTTCCTGGTTAATGACCATCCTTCAGTGTTGACCCTGGGATCAATAGGATTTCTTTCTTCATTTTACACAGGTTAGGCCTCCTTTTTAGTGGCCACCTGCTCAATTCTAATCCTGAAATCAACTGGATTCCTTTCTTTCCATGAGCATGAACCACATGTTCTCTCCTAGCAGTTCTTACAGTTCTATCATCACAGTATATTTTAATCTTACTTTTCATCTCTTTTTATTGCTCAATAATTTTGAGATGTTTGAAGATTTCTTTATCAAAGAATACAAAGAGAATTTTGCTGGACCAGTGCCTTGGTATTGATGGGGTGAGTAAAATTGAGAAGACACTGAAAAAAAAAAAAAGAATCATATTACATAGTTAAGGCTCTGCTTTCTAGAGAGTTTGTTCTTGTGAGTGGTTCTCTTTGGGAGCCGTAGACATGGCAGGAAGTGAGGATAATTGCAAACTTCCCCTCATCAAAGATTCCCCACATAAATATGCCTTTTCTGTAAAATCACTCCACGTGCCGTATCTCCAACCTCAGGTGTATGAGTCTGAATCAGAATCACACATGAAAAAATTCCAAACTAATCTGAGGATTAAATACATATAGTCTGGCTTTTTTTTTTTTTTACCTTGTATCTCCAGTAAGCTGCCTGCCAGAACTGTTTTTATTGAGTACAGAGACCACCGACATGTGGGTCAGTAAACTCAGGCTATTCTGCCTGTCCTGTCTAGGTTTACATATAGGACAATTTTTGTTTTGAGAGAAACTAAGTTGTAAACAAACAGATACAAAGATACCAGGGATGATCTTTGTTTTGGGTAAAATAAGATGTAACCCAACACTTTCCTTTTATTTTATTTTTTTTTGGCCTTTGACTTTTGGCCCTATCTCTGAAATCTCTGCTATTGAAATCTCTGCATTGGTTTATCTACATTCTTAAAAATAAGAGGTTTGGTCAAGGAGGAAAACTACATAGAAGAGCAAGTTGAGAGCAGGATTGTATGTGATTATACGATTGAAATATTTTGCCTTTATCCAGTAGATAATTGTCCTCTGAATTACTTTCAGCTTTTGGCCATGGTTGAGTGTTGTCAATTTCCATTTAATTTAATTCTTACTTTTTACTCCAATTCTGCTTGCTAAAACTGTTTGCCCAAACCCTTCCATCTGATCTATATTTGCACCAGGTTTTATTTTTCTAATGCTGTGTCAATTCCTGTTGGTAATATTATAAGAAACTTGCTTCCAAAATAGAAACAAATCCAAACTAATTTGGATTATTCAGTGGAAGAAAACATGAAATGTCTGCTTTCTGATGAACACCTTAAGCAAAATTTTGTAATAGGGATCTTTAGCGGTGCATAAACCTACATTACTGACTGAATGTAGTGGATCAGGAAGTATTAGCACTGTTATAAAATTAAGTCACTGTGGAGGGTCTACAACAACCTTATCAGAACTATCTTTAGAGATTCCCACAGCACTGACTCCTGGAGACACATGACACAGAATAGCTCTGTGTTAATAATGTTTATCTGCCCCCAGATTTTATTGGAGTAGTGATTTTGAAGTGTGTTGATAAAAATTACTCTCAGTTAATTATTACTTCCTCTTCTAATGGCCATCCCCAGATAATACATGTAACAAAACCATCAGTGTTATTCAGTTGTGTAAAAAAAAACAAGTATAATGAAGCAAAAAATCTTGAGAAACTTGTACTTCAGAGAATCACGTATCTGTTTATATTTTAGGTTAATATTGTTTGTGTTTCTTTTTCTTTTATGAATGAACTGAGAATAAACCTTGGCCAATAAGTCTTGTCATAGTTAAGGAGCTTTTCTCTGCTGTGATCACAGAATAGGAACTTGGTAAATATTGTGGAGTAGGCTAGTTGTCTGTCTATTTTGTAATAGTAAGTAAGTAAGTCATGAGTGGGCTCTGAAATTGGTTTGATGTTTATATGGGAGAAACCTCTTTTCATGCTCAGACCGTCTCCTTTTTCCAAGCAAGTTTTCTGCTTTTCTATGGTTAATAATTTTCATTTTTCTGAAGTACACATTTGCAAATAATCTGCTAGTTGTGTGTATTAGCAACCCACACACCTATTGCATTGAGCGTGTTTTCTTGCATTACAGGAGCTATGCCTGTTCCTGACCAGCCTTCATCAGCCTCTGAGAAAACCAGCTCGCTGAGTCCTGGCTTGAACACCTCCAACGGCGATGGCTCCGAAGCAGAAACCACCTCCGCCATCCTGGCCTCGGTCAAAGAACAGGTAGAGTCATTGCATTGTGTTATGGACATGCTGGGACCGTTTTCATTTTTCCTCTTGGAATATGGATGACTCCATTATGTTGGAAGGAAATCATGATTTTTTGAGATGTGTTGGCATTCATTATCAATTTATTATCAAGATAGGATTAGAAAAGGCATAAAGATAGTGCTGTTGTCTTTGGTACTTCAGTGGTGATGGAGAAATACGAACTTTGCTTTACTATTGATACTACTAGTATCTATATTACCTTAACTGAAACAAACTATATAGATATATGTAATTAATTTTGATCCTGTAAGGTTTTGTGTGTGTCATTTAGGTATCTACGAACATATCCTGAAAATGAAAAGTGATTGTTACAATAAAAATTCCTTCTTGAAGTTTTGGCAGATTCGAAAAAGTGTCTACCTTAATATATAGTCTAACTTTTTAAACAGGGGGCCAGTTCACTGTCCCTCAGACCATTGGAGGGTCTGACTATAGTAAAAACAAAACTTATGAACGAATTCTTATGCACACTGCATATATATTATTTTGCAATAAAGAAACAAAACAGATACAAATACAATATGTGGCCCGCGGGCCATAGTTTGAGGACCACTGGTCTAGAGGATTGAAGAACTGGTATAGTAAGAAAGAGTGCTAGCCTTGCATGCAGTTGACCTGAGACAAGTCATAGCACCCCATATGATTCCATGAGACCCAGCAGGAGTGATCCCTGAGTTCAGAGCTAGGAGCAATACCTGAGCATTCTGAGTGTGGTGATAAAACAAAACAAGAAAGTCTAATATACTGTCAAAATATATTCATATGGCTAAGCAATTAATGTATACAATAATATTCAGTAATATACCAGACAAGAAAGATTGACCTTCCGGGCAATGTTTCTAGCTGGAGTTAGAAGAATGCACTTCAAAAACTAACCATATAACTAATCACAATTAAAATGATTCATACTCCACCATGTTTCCATAAAAATAGTTAAGTAAGGCTGGATCAATAGACTATCTGATAAAGTGCTGACTTGAGTTTTATCCCTGGCATCCCATGTGATTCCCACATGCCCTTTCAGAAGTAATTCCTGAGCACAGAGCTAGGAGTAACTCCTGATCATTGCTGAGTGTGGTCACAAAAAATCTTTAAATGGTTAAGAAAATAAAATCTGAATTTTTCAATTTAAATAAAATGGATTAAAATTATGGTTCTTTTAAATAAAAAGGTGATAGAGATGGAAGATCAAAATTATTTTATTCGCTTATTATAAGCACATGCTAGGATAGCATTATGTACTTGGTTATATAAGATCTGGACTAGCAATCATGATGGTGAGAGAGGAGCTATTGTTCAATTCTGTAAACACTTTAACAGAGCTACAGTTTGAATACTATAATTAAAGACAGTCACTTTCCCCCAGTTTTCCTGGTTTTGCTTTTTTTTTCTTACCTGTAAGGAATGTGTTTTATTTAGCAATCAAGGAAGAGCACATTCAAGTCAGGTTAGGAAATCATCTATATGGTTCAGCTGTCAACAAAGTGTTTGAGAAATTCTTCATTTGTAGACTGGATCAATGTTTCTGACACTCAAAAGTGTCCCTCTAGGAGAAGATGCCTAAGAAAGTAGACAAAGGAACTGTGAATAGATTGCATGTCCAAGGTGGTCTTGTGGATAAAAACAGTGAATAGGTAGAAAATCTGACTGAGATACAATTATACCTACAGGGTATATTATTTGATTAGTGTACCAAGGCCACCCATCTATTCATGAGGTTTTCTGATTATTTCCTGGAAATAATAGAAACGTAGAGCAAATCTTCATCATACTCCCCATTGTCAAGATTTTTGTTTTCTTGACTTATGTCTTTTTTTCTTTTCATTTGTTTATAGGCCACCTCCAGCTTTGCTCACAGCTTACTATGGGATCTATACTCAATAATTACTCCTGGTGGGCTTAGCTTAACATATAGTGTATAAAGGATTAAATATAGGTCAGCCAGAGATAAGGCAAGTGACTCTCCCATGGTATTATCTCTTCTGTCATGTTTTTGTTTCTTATTCTGCTGTGACCAGGAAGTTTTGATTGGCCATTGATTTTAAATAAGTGACAAAATATAGTACAAGAGGAATTAATTTGACAAGAAAATTACATCAAGAGAGGACTGGAAATATAGTATAGCAGATAAAGGACTTCTATAAACAACTCCACATATGGTCCCCTAGGTTGTCAGGAGTATTAATGAACACAGAGCCAGGATAAAACCTGAGCACCAGGGTACAGTTTAAAGCTCAGCACCAGACTGAGCACTGGGTACAGTTTCCCCAACAGAGAAACCAAAAAGGCAAAACAATGAAAATGTTGCAAATTTGGGTAGAAATGTTAATATTTATCAAAGAGCATAAGATATTTTAGAGAAAGTTATAAGGCATGCCTGGATAGCTGAAAAGTAAACAGGACATTGTTGTATTATGTGCAAAGGCATTCTTCTATTAACATGATGCTGTTAATGTTTGTTTTTTTTTTTTTGGAAAAGTATATTTAACTGTTGATATAATCCTATGGTGTAAATAAAAATATTGGTGAATGACATGGATAATTATTTTGTTTATTTGAAACTTTTTTTCTTTATTTAAACATCTTGATTACATATATGATTGTGATTAGGTTTCAGTCATGTAAAGAACACCCCCTTCACCAGTGCAACATACCCACCACCAATGTCCCAAATCTCCCTCCATCTCACCCCACCCCCACCTGTACTCAAGACAGGCTTTCCATTTCCCTCATTCATTCACATGATGATGGTAGTTCTCTGTGTAGTTATTTCTATAACTGCACTCACCACTCTTTGTGGTGAGCTTCATGAAGTGAGCTGGAAGTTCCAGCCCTCCTCTTATTTTCTCTGAGGATTGTTGCAAAAATGACTTTTATTTTTCTTAAAACCCATAGGTGAGTGAGACTATTCTGCGTCTCTCTCTCCCTCTGACTTATTTCACTCAGAATGACAGATTCCACGTACATCCATGTATAGGAAAATTCCATGACATCATCTCTCCTGACAGCTGCATAATATTCCATTTTGTATATGTACCACAGTTTCTTTAGCCATTTGTATGTTGAAGGGCATCTTGGTTGTTTCCAGAGCCTGGTTATTGTTAATAGTGCTGCAATAAATATAGGTGTGAGGAAGGGGTTTTTGTATTGTGTTCTTGTGTTCTTAGGGTATATCCCTAGGAGTGGAATAGCTGGGTCGAATGGGAGCTCAATTTCCAGATTTTTGAGGAATCTCCATATCGCTTTCCATAAATGTTGGACTAGATGGCATGCCCTCCAACAGTGGATAAGAGTTCCTTTCTCTCCACACTCCCGCCAGCACTGATTGTTCTCATTCTTTGTTATGTGCGCCCATCTCTGTGGTGTGAGGTGGTATCTCATCATTGTTTTGATTTGCATCTCCCTGTTGCTCCTTTGTCAAAAATTAGGTAATTGTATGTCTAGGGAACATTGTCTGAGAACTCAAGACTATTCCACTAATCTGAGGGTCTGTCTTTATTCCAATACTGTGCTGTTTTGATAATTATTGCTTTGTAGTACAGTTTAAAGTTGGGGAAAGTAATGCCTCCCATTTTTCTTTTTCCTAGGAATGCTTTAGCTATTCAAGGGTGTTTATTGTTCCAGATGAACTTCATAAGTGTTTGATTCACTTCTTTGAAGAATGTCATGGGTATTTTTAAGGGGATAGCATTAAATCTGTATAATGCTTTGGGAAGTATTGCCATTTTAATGATGTTAATCCTGCCAATCCATGAGCCAGGTATGTGTTTCCATTTCCGTGGGTCCTCTCTTATTTCTTGGAGCAGGGCTTTATAGTTTTCTTTGTATAGGTCCTTCACGTCTTTGGTCAAGTTGACTCCAAGATATTTGAGTTTGTGTGGCACTATTGTGAATGGGATTGCCTTCTTGACTTCCTTCTCATCCCTATCATTATTGGTGTATAACAAGGCCATTGATTTCTGTGTGTTAATTTTGTAGCCTGCCACCTTGCTATATGAGTCTATTGTTTCCACAAGCTTTTTGGTAGAGTCTTTAGGGTTTTCTAAGTAGAGTATCATGTCGTCTGCAAACAATGAGAGCTTCATTTCTTCCTGAATTTCCTTTTTCTTGCCTGATTGCAATAACAAGTACTTCCAATACTATGTTGAAGAGGAGTAGTGAGAGCGGACAGCCTTGTCGTGTGCCAGAATTTAGAGGAAAGGCTTTTAGGCTTTTAGTTTTTCTCCATTGAGGATAATATTTGCCATTGGCTTGTGGTAGATGGCTTCAACTAGATTGAAATAGGTTCCTTCCATTTCCATCTTGCTGAGAGTTTTGATCAAGAATGGGTGTTGGGCCTTATCAAATGCTTTCTCTGCATCTATTGATATGATCATGTGATTTTTATTTTTCTTCTTGTTGATGTTGTGTATGATGTTGATAGATTTATGGATGTTAAACCATCCTTGCATTTCTGGGATGAAACCTCCTTGGTCATAGTATATGATCTTCTTGATGATGCATTGTATCCTATTTCTCAGGATTTTGTTGAAGATCTTTGTATCAGCATTCATCAGGGATGTTGGTCTGTAATTTTCTTTTTTGGCTGCATTTCTGTCTGGTTTTGGTATCAAGGTAATGTTGGCTTCATAAAAGCTGTTTGGTAGCTGTTTATTTAATTTCATGGAAGAGCCTGGTTAGGATTGGTAGTAGCTCCTCTTGAAAGATTTGAAAAGTGTCCAAGAATTTATCCATTTCTTCTAGGTTCTCATGTTTAGTAGCATAAAGTTTCTCAAAGTAGTCTCTGATTACCCTTTGGGTCTCTGCAATATCTGTCGTGATATCCCCCTTTTCATTTCTAATACGGGTTATCAGATTTCTCTTTCTCTCTTTCTTTGGGAGTTTTGCCAATGGTCTATCAATCTTGTTTATTTTTTCAAAGAACCAACTTCTGCTTTCGTTGATCTTTCGGATTGTTTTTTGGTTTTCCACTTCATTGAGTTCTGCTCTCAACTTTGTTATTTCCTTCTGTCTCCCTATTTTTGGTTCCTTTTGTTGGTCATTTTTTAATTTTTTGAGCTGCATCATTAAGTTATTCAGGTATGCCCCTTCTTCCTTCCTGATGTATGCTTGTAGAGCTATAAATTTTCCTCTCAGGACCACTTCTGCTGTGTCCCATAGATTCTGGCAGTTTGTGTCTTCATTATAATTTGTGTCCAGGAATATTTTGATTTCCTTTTTGATTTCATCTTGGACCCACTGGTTGTTCAGTAGTAGGGTGTTTAATTTCCAATTGTTAAAGTTTTTCTTCTGTGTGTCTTCATAGTTCACATCTAATTTCAGAGCCTTGTGCTCAGCAAAGGTAGCCTGCAAGATTTGTACCCTCTTGATTTTATGGAGGTATGTTTTATTTGTCAGCATGTAGTCTATCCTGGAGAATGACCCATGTACTTTGAAGAAGAATGTGTATCCAGGTATTTTGGGATGGAGTGTCCTATATATATCTACTAGTCCTCTTTCTTCCATTACTCTTTTCAGGGCTCATATGTTTTTGTTGGATTTCAGACTGGTTGACCTATCAAGTGTTGATAGAGCTGTGTTGAGGTCTCCAACAATTATTGTGTTATTATTGATTTCTTCTTTCAGATTTGTCAGTAATTGTATTAGATAATTTTCTGGTCTCTCATTGGGTGCATATATGTTTAATAGTCTGATTTCTTCCTGTTACACATATCCCTTGATTAGTACACAGTGTCATCTTTGTCCCTTACCACTTTTCTGAGTATAAAGTTGGTGTCATCAGATATTAATATGGCCACCCAAGCTTTGTTGAGGGTGTTGTTTGCTTGGATGATTTTCCTCCAGCCTTTGATTTTGAATCTCTGTTTGTTCTAACTATTCAGATGTGTTTCTTGTAGGCAGCAGAAGGTTGGATTCATCTTTTTGACCCATTTTGCCACTCTGTGTCTTTTAATTGGTGAATTTAGTCCATTGACATTGAGGGAGATGATTGTCATAGAATTTAATGTCATCTTTGTAGATATGTTTGCTGTGTTTGTTGATCTCTCTTGTCTTAGAGTAGACCTGTCAGTTTTTCCTTTAAAGCTGGTTTATCATCTGTGAAGTTTCTGAGCTGTTGTTTATGCATAAAGCTATGTATTCTTCCTTCAAACCTGAACATGAGTTGGGCTGGGTGTAGTGTTTTCATTGAGGCATTCATTTCATTCAGTCTTGTCACAATATCCCACCACTGTCTTCTGGCCTTGAGAGTTTTTTGTGACATGTCTGCTGTAAGTCTTAGGGATGCTCCTTTGAATGTAATGTTCCTTTTTGATCTTTCTGCTTTCAATATTCTATCTCTATCTGTGGGATTTGTCATTGTAACAAGGATGTGTCTTGGGGTATTTTCTTTGGGTCTCTTTTAGCTGGTACTCTTCAGGCATGCAGGATTTGATTGCATGTAGTCTTTAACTCTGGGAGTATCTCTTTGATGATGTCTTCGACAGTTGATTCTTCTTGGAAATCTTCTACCTGGGTCTCTGGGACTCCAGTAATTCTTATCTTGTTTCTGTTGAGTTTATCAAAGACTTCTATTTTTATCTGTTTGCATTCCTTGAGTATTTTTTCCATTGCCTGTTTGTTTATCTTAAGATTTTTTTCTAATTTCTTCTGTTGTGTTGAGTTTTTCTGCATCATATCTTTCAGTACTCCAATTCTCTCCTCAGCTGCTGATACCCTGCTGGCGAGGCCATCCATTGAGTTTTTCAGTTGAGCTACCGTGTTTTTTAGATCTGTTATTTCAGTTTGAAGTTTTCTGATTTCTGTCTTTGTGTTCTGTTCAGATCGATCTATACTTTCTTTGAGTTCTTCAAACATCTTTCATATTACTATTTTAAGTTCCTTATTGGAAAGGTTAATCAGGTGGTTGGAATTTATTAGGTCATCTGAGCTTTCATCTTCATTCTCTGTGCATGACATTTGCCTGTGAGGTTTCCCCATTGTCACCCTTGTAGTGTGGTTTTTCCTGCGTGTTGTGGTGGGGTTCTTTGGTTAGAAAGAGTGTGTAGCTGCGAAGCAAAGCATTCTTCTGCTGCTTCTAGTTGACAGTTTTTTTGGGGTGCGCTCCCTTGGCCTCTGAGGAGAACTTCAGGGATTCAGAAACACAGGCAGACAGGTGCAGGAGAAGTTTCCCTTGAAGTCCTTAGAGTTGACATGGATAATTTTGATAAAAGACATTATATTAACAAACACATTGCAAAAGTTTCCCATTGGCCCCAAATAAAACCTTACCTCTTTAGGACATAACTGAGGGTTCAGAATAGATAAGATTTGTGTAGGAGATTTCTGTGTTTGAAGCCTTTTATGTTAGTACAGATCGATATTTAAATATTATTTAAATATTAAATATTATTTAAATATATATTTGATCATTATTTAAATTTAAATATTATTTAAATATATTTATAATACAATATAAATAATAATATTTATAATCGTTATAATACAACTATTCAAATTGAATGAGAAGCAGAGTATGTGGTTTCCATTATATGTATAGTGGAAACAGATAATATCTTCCATAGGAAGAAGTTTCTGTCTTAAATTATTTTTAGGTTTTATTACTCTTCCTCATGTATAGATGATCAACCATGAATTTAAAGTTGGCTTATATATATTAAATATGGATTAACTGATATTAAGCAAAAGTGATGTTAAAAGTTAATATTATGTGATTTTTAATAATTGAATGCGTAAGTCATTCATAAGTCTGTTCACTTAAAACAGAATTTTCCTTAAATCTTTTTAAGTGCCTCTGAGTATGGACTTTCTTACCTTCAAGTCCTACTTGTAAGTATAACTTAAATTTTACTCAAAGCATTTTTATGGCATTACATGCACATTGTCTTTTTATTCTCTCCTCATGAGCATGTGTTCTGAAAGAAGAAAATCACTCTCTTCTAAGAGATCTGTGTTCTAACCTGCCTGCCTTGGAAGAGGTGACATCATTTGTTTACCCTTTCAGTAGCCTTATTGTATTTTTAAATATAGATAAAGTACAATCAAGAATATTCACGTGCATATAGAATGAAAATGTGTATTTAAAGAAAGCACAGTCTGAAAAGATTAGTGTATTAATGAGACTCAAAAGAGAGGACACAGGCTTACACAGAACTCATTATTGTTCACAAATAAATTTTCATTTATAATTGAGACTAGAACTGCAGGGAAGCCAGAGTCCATGAATCATACAATACAGCCTCTGGAACAGCTAAGGCATGACTGAAAGATGTGTATACTAAGCCCTAGGCGCTAGACCACAGCAGACATAGATTGCTCAATGAAGATGAGTTATTCATTGTTCTCTTCTTCAACTTGTCCATATTGAAGCTTTTTTAACTGGTGGTTATTACACCTCTACTAAAACATACAGAACCATGATATTTGCTACATCCTCTGAGTTTTTTCTATATTGAAGAAGTGCCTGTCTCATTTCCAGTCATTATCAGCAATTATCTCTCATTCACTGGGTCTTGAGGTAAAAGGTACTGAATTTCCATGTTTTTTCCGCCCCATAAGTAGTCATCACGCAAAGAGGAGAGAAAGACAGAAATTGGAATGTGATACCTCTGGTCAGATCACTTAGGGTTCCTATCAAAAGTGACAGTTGATCATTCATTAAAAAAAAGGAGTCGCATGATATGGTAGCAAAAGGCTGAAGATGCTCAAGAGATTCTTTAAAGATGGGGAAGGTTCCTATAGGACAGGCAGTGACTGTAAGAGGGGTATGGATGAAATCTGAGGAAATCAATGAAGAAGTGAGAGTTAATGTGATCCCATGTACTTACGAATGCAGTGATATTTGGCAAAAGATGGCTTTTGAAAAGATGAAATGGTTTTCATTTCCTTGAAAACTGGAGAGAAGCAAAGTCCCTGGTTACAGGTTGGCTGTTGATTTGGCTGTTGGTAGGTCCAAGATTGGCAAAATCAGCCTGTAGGAAATGGGAAACTATTAGTCAGCTGCACTGAGAGAGAGCATTAGACAGTGGGAACCCTAGAGAGTGATTTGTGCTGATGGGTTTGGGAATTCATGCTGATGGCAAGGAGACAAAGGTTAGAGGAAGGTAGGGACAGTAGATTTTCAGAGTGACTGCAGAGATGGTGCATACTGGAAGACCTCGTGCTGAAAATATAGAATTTGAAAGTAAATGATATGAACATCAAGACCTAGGTTATGCCTGACACTGGACCTTCTTGAAATTTTTACTTTAGAAAAGAGACTGTGAGGCCCGGAGAAATAGCTCAGTGGCGTTTGCCTTGCAAGCAGCCGATCAAGGACCAGAGGTGGTTGGTTCGAATCCCGGTGTCCCACATGGTCCCCCGTGCCTGCCAGGAGCTATTTCTGAGCAGACAGCCAGGAGTAACCCCTGAGCAGCGCCGGGTGTGACCCAAAAACCAAAAAAAAAAAAAAAAGAGACTGTGTTTTGATCCCCCAGCGTCCTATATGGTCTCCCAAGCCAGGAGTGATTTCTGAGCTTATAGCCAAGTGTAACCTCTGAGCGTCACAGGGTGCAGCCCAAAAAGAAAAAATTAAAAAGCTCTAAATTGGCTTACCCTCCTAGACAAGAGTCAACAATCTCTCATGCTAGGTACTGTTTTTTTTTTATATATTATTTCATATGATATCAATATGTTTACTCATTTATCCCAAGAAAACCATATCTTGGATGGAACAATACTACAGCAGGTTGGGCACTTTTCTTGAATGGTGCCAACCCAAGTTTTATTCTCAGGAGTGATCCTTGGGCATAGAGCCAGGAGTCAGCTCTGAGTACAATCAGGTATGGTTCCAAAACAAAAAGGAAAAAAAAAGAAACATGGCTTTCCTGAAAATATGCTTCTTTTAAAATAAGATTTGTTTTTCCTGGAGCCTACTATTGGTATAGTTAATCATCAAATATATGTGCAGATTGGAGTGCAAGGCCTTCTCTGTCAAACTAGTAAAGAAATGGTTGAGGGGAGTGTATTTTTAAAATCTTTAAGGCCCATATAATTCATTAATCTTTTGAATTCTGATGGATTGAATAAAAGCTTCCCTAATAATAATTACTCTAGTCCTTTAAATTTCATGATGATTAGATTAAATAGAAAATTTCAAAGTATATGATAGTATATGTAAATATTTCAATGCATTATGCACAAATATTTATCAAATGCTTTCCATATGCCTGCCCTTGGTTATGTGATTCTACTTGGAGTTTCCTTCACAGAGTGATAGATTTAGAAACATAAGACAGACCTATATTGAGTTTAAACATATTTAGAAATTGCAGGAAACATTATTTAAGACACTCTTATTATCAAACCCCAGATGAATTTTAGAGGTGTCATCCTTAAAACTGACAGTATCTATAATTCCAAACACTTCTATAACAATGGTCTCTCAGTTTTTAAATTCCACATAGTACAACCTGTGCTTTTGATTTTAGAGGAAATTTTTTTACTGTTATTCTTTTCTAATGAGGAGGACTTTCAAGTAGTAAGACACAAGCTTTAAATAATTCTGTTATGATTAATGTAGAGAAGTGGGTCCAAATAAACTTCTGAGTTTACCTCTTCTCATCTGATAAGCTATGTGAAGTCAATAAAACAACACTTAAAATAATTTATCTTGGGGTTGAAGTGATAGTACTGTGGACAAAGAGCTCACTTTGCATGTCACCAAATTGGGTTAATTTTCAGAACCTCAGATAGTTTATCTTACATAAAAGCTAAAGAAATCTTGATATTTTTGTTTTGTGCTTGGAACACACCCGGCTATAAGCAAGGCTTAATTCTAGTTATGTGCTGTGGTGTCACTATATATGGTTTAGGGTACTATATATGTGGAGAGTATTTTTGTAAATAAAGGAGCTTGGAGGGGAGGCTAAAGGGGATGGTTGAGCAGAGGCAGTTGGACAGAGGGGGTTGTGGAAAGAGAGAAAGGATGGAGAGGAGAGAGACAGAGAGGAGAGAGGGGAGAGAGAGAAGAGAAGGACAGAAGAAAGAGACAGCACAGAGAAAGAGACACAGAGAGAGACAGAGAGAAAGACAAAGAAACAGAGAGAGACAGGGTGACACAGAGAAAGAGACAGAGACAGAAAGACAGAGAGAAGAGGACAGAAGACAGAGAAAGAGAGAAAAACAGAGAGAAAGAGAGAGGAGAGAAGAGAGATCGAAGCGGGGAGGATTAGACTCTTTTGGCCAAACCTTTTGTTCCCCAAAACCTCTTAGTCTGGATCATTTATTGAGGACGATTATTGCCAAGGTCTCCCAGAGAATGGGAGTTGTTCTCTCAATGTGGGGGATATTTGGGGACCCTGAATATATCAGCAGTGGACTCAATTTTATACCACATATATGGTTGCAGGGATCAAACCTGGGTCAGTCACATGCAAGCCAATCATCTTACCAATTATCTTATCTCACTTATCTAGATGTCGTCTTCTTTTACATCAATTTCGGGATAACGACAGTGTAGATTTATTTTCTTGATTTAGTACAATTTTAAAAGCACCTGAGCTCTATTTGACAAGAATTGGGAAGAAGCCATTTTTAAGTGCTTCCTTAATTAGTATTTTTAATGGCTTCTCAAATCCTTACAGTGCTATTAGTGTTGCTATCAACTGCAATAATATTTCTGATAACACTATGTTAAAAATGACCTTATAACTATTAATTTGATTTAAAATTATATTTTGGAAGTGTTTTCTGCAAGTCATGATAAAATGATTTATAAAAAAAAAAGATTAATGAAAATACCATTAGAAAGGTCGAGCATAGAATAATCACACTCATTTGTGGGTATATATATAATATGGTAATAATATCCAGAGACAACAGAGATGAGAGACTTGAGGACTGGTCCATGATAGGAGCTTGCCACAAAGAGCTGGGAGTGCAGTTAGAGCAGAGAAGAGAACACTGAGACAATAGATTTGGAAATGGTCACTTTGGACAGACATGGGTGCTGAAATGAGTTAGAATGATATATATGATACCACTTCATTATCAATACAGCAAACCACAGTGTCTAAAGGGGAAAAATGGAGGGAAAGAGATGAAGAGACAGAGAGAGAGAAAGAGAGAGAGAGAAGGAGAGAGAGATGTCTACCAAAGAGGCTGGCAGAGGAGAGAGTTGGGGAAAAATGAGATATTGGATGTAGGAACTATGCACTGATGAAGGGTGTTGGGCATTGTAAGACTGAAAACTCAATTATGAGCAACTTTGTAACTGTGAAAAAAGACCAACTTTATTATGAATAATGAAAGGAAGGAAGAATAAAGGAAGGAAGGAAACAAGGAAGGGGAAGAAGGAAGAAGACGAAGAGAGAGGAAGGAAGTAAGGAAGGAAAGAAGGGAGGGAGGGAGGAAGGACAAGAAGCTGGAGAAGTATTAGCTGTGCATGGTAGCACAATTGATTAAAAAAATATAGCCCAAGAAGAGGAGAATGGTATGCCCCAATGTGGCACCATGGAACTACTTCCATATATCACAGTCACAAACAAAGTGACTTGATTGGTAGATTCTAAATGTCTGCCTTTTGTCAGTCATGTGTATTTTGGAAAATAAAACATTGTAGATTCCTAATTTCCATTCTTTGACCTGAGCTAAATGAAGATCAATACTGGCATACTCCAAGCTGCAGATTGGCACAGGAAGTTGTGAGTAGGGAGTTTTGTGTAACTGTGTCCTAGTAGATGATATCCAGGGCAAGGAAGGTACAGAGTTTTGAATCAGCAAGAATCCGAAAGCCATGTGTGAATATTGTACACCCAGAATGCAGGGAAGCACAGTGGGGTTCTGGAAATAAAAGATTCAGTGTTTGGACTAACAATTGGACCAAGCTTCTGGACTTTTATGAACTAAGGGAAAAGCTGTGCAGGGAGCATTTTGCTGTTGTGAGAACTGAGTCTGAAACTGGTCAGTTTCTTTGTGAATCTTTTTTATTTCATAAATGAAAGCCAGGATTAATATTATGAAACCACAAAGAACTACATTGTTGGGTTACACCTTATAAAACAAAGTTTATCCTTGGTTTCTTTGTACCTGTTTGTTTACAACTTGTTTTCACCCAAAACAAAGTTTGTCATATATGTAAACCTGGGTGGGACTGGCTCAGGATAGCCTGAGCTATCTGTCCTTACTATGCTCTTACTGCCCACCCAGGGGTGATCTCTTAATAAAATGGTAGTTCTGGCAGAGAGCAGGCTCTCCATACTAGGTAGAAGACTGCCAGACTGCATGTGTTTCACCCTCAGTCTGGTTTGGATTATTTCATGCATGACACTGATCCAGGCTCATTCACCTAAGCTTAGATTAATGGCACATGAGGTGATTTTACACTACGTGACCAATGTAAGATCTTGGTAGTTCATGCTAGGATTTGTAAGCCTGGGTGAATGATTCTGGAAGTGGGCACATCACCTCCTCTACCCACTTCTGCCTTCTCTTCTGAATTCTATTATGTCTTTTCTAAGCTATTTTCATTTTTAAGCTATTTTTTATTTTCATTTTAAGTTATTTTTCTTTTTTTAGTTTTAAACATAACTTTTCCTTAAAATTTAAGTTTGTAATTCTAGACACACATGTACTTCTCTATCTTTTTATTAACGTAAGCTCTGCCCTTGTGCACTCATTCTTTCATTTGCTGTCTGTGTTGTCTTCTTTGAATGCATCATTCATCAGGTTTACGAGGAGCTGGAGGTGATGGTGGAAAAACTGAAAGTGGAATGAAGTGCTTTATAGTCTAAATTAGAAGATAGGCTTTTAATAGATAGGGCTTTGTAATGACAGTTTAATGCATTTCTAATGTATTTTTTATATGTAGTGTTCGAGTTCATTTTAAATAGTCATGTGAAAACACATTGAATATTTAAGATGTGAGGTTTTAGTAATATTTATAAATTTTCCATTACACAAATTTCTTTGATAACATGAATAGTCTCAGCAAAGAATAAATGTGAACATTTTTCTTGAGTAAGACTGCATATAGGCATTGTGGCAAATATTGAGGATGGTTTTTTGAAATTTATATGTGAATATATAATTATGCACACATAATTTCAAATTTTCTTCATACATATTTCTTCATAAATACTTTATTCATATTTGTGCTTCAATATTATATGGGTATATTTTTGTATCAGTAAATATTAGTTTTGAACATTAAATGGTTTTAAATACAGATTAACTACAAATTCTTTTAAATTATACTTGTATTTAACTTCTTCATTCCTGTTGCTCTCAGGTTGGTTCCATTTTCTCAGAATGAAAAAAATGTCATATCATACTGTCTTGTACATAAATCATTGACTTGACTTTGACAGAAGCTGCCTGCAGCAAAGTTTGGAAAAAGAGTTTAGGGCCTTTATAAACTCACTGGGGAAATATGTCATACTTAATTACCTCTAAGAACGATAGACAGTGTGTACAAAACAGGAATAACTAGGCTAGAACAGTGAGTACCTTGGACAAGGTTTGTTCAGAGAAGAAAATTAATAAATATTTTCTAGAGGCAATAAAGGGACAGGAATGTTTGAAATGTAAAAGCTCTTGAGCCAAACATGGTAGCTACCAGGCAAAAAAAATGGCAGCATTATTATGGAACAAGGAAATAATGTTAAATAATACCTTATAACAAGAAAGAAGTTACTAAATATCTTTAAATTATGAACAATTTTAAAAATTTACTTACTGGACATCTGAAATTTTCCTGTGAAAGTAGATTTGTCAAATATCATTATATAATGGAATTATTGTGCTTTATATATTCTATGTAGAACCAAAAGAGCACAGACTTTAGTCAATGCTGTTTCCCCACCTAGAGCAATAAAGAAAATTTGCTCAAGACTTGAAATGAGAAATTAAAAGGTTTTACTGTGGTGTTTTTTTTCCTTTACTCCATGTCTTATAATTGAGGTATCATAATGGATTTTTTATCCAGAGTCCAATTTTTCCCAGGAAAATGAGGTCCCTGTGGCCTGTATTTTACTGACATCAGTTTTACAAGGCACTAGCCTCTCATGTAATTAAAAGAAGGGAAGGAAACTACAATTGTTCGAGTTGCATTTTGTTTTTGACAGCTGAAGGGACCGTTAAAAAAACGTATAGTCAAAGAGTTCCAGAGACTTCTCTACCTTGTGAGGAGTGAATGAAGACTGTAGGGTGTCCTGGGGATTAAATAACACAACCGCTGTTTGCCTCAAACCTGGAGCTGTGAGGGCACTTACCTCTCTCACTGATCATGACACAGGTAAATGGCTCATCAAGACTAGTAAAACAAAACAAAACAAAACAAAACAAAAATAAAAAAAGAAAAGAGGCTATCACCCCCCTCACCCCAAGTTTTTTCTTGCTCTTGATAGTTCTGTGGTCACATTTTGTTTGAGGCTTCTGGAATCAACTGGAACTCTTCAACTATTATGAGCAAGGCGGACTCCATAACAACAAGCCCCAACCAATCAAAACTCACTTGGACAAGTCATCTTTAACATTTAAGCAGCTAGTCCTATATAGCTCTTTTGACCAAGTCAACACCCCGTTCTCTGTACAACATTTTGTGGCCCGTGGCCGGCCTTCAAATATGCGATTTTTATTCGGTAAGCGAATAATCACAAATACTGCGATATTTGAAGGCCGGCCGTAGGCCACAAAATGTTGTACGGAAGGCCGCAACAACTTGCGGGCCACGAGTTTGAGACTCCTGCAAGCGTGATTCTTGAGGTCATACATCCTGGAATGCCTTTTGTGTTGAAGATGTTCTGGATTCATTTCTAGACGCATTTATCCTTTCATCCACATCATTCTATAGGTGGAGCAAACTCAGGAAATGGGGTGTTTTGCTCTACTCTGCTGTCTCTTATCTTGTGGAAATGAGAATTCCCAGGTGTCAACCAAGAGTGTTTAAACCCCAAGTTGCTTCAAAGCTTTGGAACTACAGATGTGATCCTGTTAGCTGGCCCAAGTCCCCACTATCCACGTACTTGGGAGATGGGCATCTTCACATATGGTTTGTAAGGACCCTAAAGGTGATCCTTATAGACCAAAACTCTGTTGAGCCCAAGCTATACTGTATCACTGGATCCAAAGAATAAGTTGTTCCCTCAAACCCTCTATTTGGGGGTCCCCCCCCAAATTTACCATCTGGGGAGCAGTTCTGGATGGTATGAAAACTGTTCATGAAAATCTCTCATAATCCTGTTGTAATTTAATTAAAATTTTTTTATTTCTAGAGAACATGGCTTATGCTACTACTGATCATGACAGCTTGAATATTTATTTTTTAAAAAATTCCTAATTTCATTGTCGAATTTATAGGCAAGGTGTTTCACTCTTGTTAGCCAAGCCTTCTAGAAGCATCTGACATGGAAGAATTACTTCAGTGTATTTTTCCAGAGTTCAAATTCATGAATCGTATTAGGGTGTTTTCCTGTTTTAGCTCAAAATTAATTGCCTCACTTGATTGTGAGAGAAGGTCTTGGTACAGCTGTGTGGTACCAGGCTCTCTTGTCCACTCTCAGTTGATGTGTTACTAATTGTAATGAGTGTATTGGATCTATGTCTTCCACTGAAAGCTGCCAATGGATCATTTCAGAACCGAGCCATCTGTGTTGATGAATCCCAGGACCCCCGATTGTAATTTCCTCCATAAACTCTTCTAACTCAAACTCACTGAATCAGACAGAATGAGTTTTAAAATGAGGCATATCAGCATAAACATAATTCTTCATTCATAAGTGAGATGGGAGCTATGCCTTATTTTTGACAAAAGAGAAAACAAAAGTCTCAAAGTAGTAATAAAAATGCCAGTCTTTTCTCTGAAGTCTCACAGAATCATAATTTGAAAATATTTAGTATCTCTTTACAGATCACTTTTTATTAAGTAAATTAGAATCTATTATCTTTATATATAGTAAGGCCAGTTAAAGACATAAGTTAAAAATATAAGACCTATGGGTTGGAGCAATAGCACAGTTCAGAGGGTGTTTGCCTTGCACATGGCCTATGCGAGTTCAATTGCTGACATCCTATAGGGTCCTCGGAGTCTGCAAGGAATCATTTCGCATCATAGAACTATGAGTTAACTCCTGAGGGCTACTGGATGTGCCCCCTTAATATAAGACCTGAAGGATTAGAGTGATACAAACTCAAGTTTGATCCTCAAAACCACATATGGTACCCCAAGCCCAGTAGGTGTGATCCCTGAGTGCAGAACTATGGATAAGCTCAGAGCATCTCTGGGTGTGTCCACCCCTCAAAATAAGGCCTAAGTTCAGATTGTTAATGAACCATTAATATTTAGATTAAAAGCTATTTGGCATTACAATATTTAAAATAGTTCTTCCAGTTCCAAGGACAAGTTACATTTTCTGAGTATTTGCCATGGCACAGGGCTAACTAATATAGTTAAATGTGGTATCTTAATTTTGATTATTAATAGATATGGGCCTTGACCTTAACATCAGAGTGGTAGAAAAGTGGTTGGAGCACAAATGTCTTATGCTGAACTCTAACTCCCAGCAATGTGGTTTTATTGGCATCTAATTAATAATGCTCCAGGGGCTGAGGGAGGGGGGAGGAAAAAAATAATAATGCTCCAGCATTTTTAAGAAATTAAACAACCTTCTTTAAGCTAGGTAGCATCTTTTAGAAACTGAGATTGATGATCAACTTGATTGCTGATTCTCAAATCTGACTTAGGATGGAAGGTACTACTTTAAAAAAATGATTTGAACATATGTTAGTTGTCAGCTTGTCACACTCTTGTCATCCCATGTTCCTTAATTAGTCCATATTAACTCAGTAAATTACTCTTCTCTTTATTCAAATCTTTCTTCAACAATTAAATCTATTTGCAATCTCAATCTTTCAATAAGTGCATGAAACTCCCAAATAAATCTGATTTCCCAAAGGCAAATTTGGATTTCTTAAGTTTACTCTGGGTTCCCAAAGAAAATGTGAAGGAGGAAGACACGATTTCACTGAAAAAAAAAATTACGTTTCAAATGTAGCTTGCTAGATTATTATATTTTATTGTCTATACATATAATTCTGAAGAGAATGTGGGTGTGTTTGAATCAACCTGATTACACTTATGTACTGTTGTATTTTAATTTCATGGGTTTCTATGCAGCTTATGTTTGCTCACTTTTCTCTGATAACCTCTTTATAAGATAAAAAAGAAATATACATGTCTAGAAGCCAGGATTGCTTGTATCAGAACACCTTCTTTGCTGGTGTGGAACATGGATTCAGAACTTGATGCCCCATGCCCTCAGAGTACAGCTAGACATGGATAAAACCCAAAATTTCAGCATCAATAACAGCAAAAATCACAAATCTAGATGTCTGCAATCCTTGATAATCAGATCTTTTATGTTGCTGTGATTTAAATTTTTCTGAAACTCTAAGTATGGCAACAGGTATCTGTCCAAGCAAATGGCAGATTGAAAAGTCTGATGGAAAGCTCAAAAGCTCATTAGGTTTTTATCTCAGTTTGCAGGGACTCAGAAACAACAGTGACTGAAAGGAGGAATGCAGCAATGTCAGGCTTAACCAGAATAGATATAGAGTATGAGGTAGGAGATCCAGGGAGCCTTGATTTGGATTATACCCTGGAAAGTAGCCCTGCATTTCTCCACCTCTTGGTTCATCTTTAGAAGAACCTTTTCTAGGGTCTACAATTGGAAGCTGCTCTTGGTGTTTTGTGTGTATGTGTGTGTGTGTGTGTGTGTGTGTGTGTGTGTATGTTTGTGTATAGTGATTCTTGTCCACTCTTGCCTCCAGCTCAGAAAATCCAGTCCAGAGACCCAGGTCTTGATAGAATAGGAGAAATTTTACTGTATAGCAAACATCCCAGATGAAGGCTTAGATGTCAGGCTAACCTGAGTGTAGATAGAGCCTGCGAGGCCAGTTGCTTGCTGTTTATTGGCTCTTGTTTGTTTTTTCCCTTTCTGGAGTCTCTGGCTCTTTTTATCCCTGCCCTGTTTGCTTTGATTTCTGGAGTCTATGATTAACTTGATGGGATATAGGCCTCCACCTTGGATTATTTCCAATGATTCCCTGAGAAGACAAGATGGTGATGAGATGGTAATAAAATTTCACGCATAGGCCATGTCCATGTAAATTTGTCACTCCTGCCATGCCTCCCTTCAGCCTTTCAAAATTATTTTGCTTTACACTTTCCTTCAGAAAGCACATACTTAGCACATGGTCCCAACTAACACCAGAGACTCATCTCTATACCCCATTATTCCAACCTTAAGGACTATTGACCACTTGGAGAAATTCTTGTCTACTTTAATTCTTTATCTCTGCTTATGTTTCCCTGACTCCCTACAGTAATGTTTGCACCATAATAACTATTGAGAAAACTGGCATTATTTTGCTAATTAAAATATGAGAAACAATAATAATAAATTGTATTCCCATTCACTGAACTTGAATGACTGGTTATACAATTAATTTTAGGAAGTTTGATGTTTATTGCCAGAGTGTTTTATATAAGTAAAATAAATCTATTCTTTTTTATTGGAATGTGTGAGTCAACAGTAAGTAAATATAGTAAACTTCATTTTGTCTCTTTCCTTCAAATTTCTATTTGCTGACAAATAGAAACATGCCTGGTAATAACATATAGGTACCTTCTGGTTTTCTATTGAAAGAATAAACTCATAATTAGTTCTTAACTGTGAGGAAATACATATAGAGAGAAAGCTCAATATATGGAATTTAATGTAGTTAGAGAGAGTGACTGTCTAAGAGAGTAACTAGAGAAAATTGCCAGGTCAGAAAGTACAGATTTACGTAGCAACAATACCTTATATCTAATATTTAAATAACTCAATTCAAGATTACTCTCGAGTTCCAAGTATATATTATCCATGGGTATTTGCTTTGAGTTTCACCTTTTTTGTACTGTACACTTCAAGGCTTAAATTGCCTTTTCACCTTTTTTACATTCCTTCACTTATTTAATTGTTTAAATATTGAATGAAGTGGGTAAGTAACTGAACTTTGCTACCTTTTCTTGTTGCTAGAGTTTGCATGTTTCAAAGCATTAGTATTAAGAATGGTGGAAGGTTGCTTAACCTGGCAAAAAAGAAATGAGATCTTTAGAAGAAACAAGGCAACCAGGGTAGACATTATTCTTGGTAAATCAATTTCTAATATTTGTTTTTGTAGTTCACAGAGGACTGAGATCCTGAGCTCTGCGATTTGGTAGATATAGAAGGATCACATCTCCTTAATCATTTCTATCCAGTAGGTTATAGTAAACAGAGTCCGATGCTCCAACATGTCACATATGTATCACTAGAGACCTGTGTTCTGTCTCACAAAGGAAGACTTGATAGTAGTTGTTCAAGATTCTAAAAGAGTCATGAAGAGTCCAAGAGTACTTTTTCCCTAGCTTTCTTTGTGTTACTACTTTTTTGTTGAAAAGTGTTCACATGGAGCTCTTGTTGCTTCCAGCCAAAGGAATCCATAGTCAATCATACATCTGGGACTTGAGGCGTAAGCTTTTTAAAAGTAGACCCATGATTTTCCCTTTATATCTGAAGACACACATAAGAAGCTTTTAAAACTCTCTTCAGACATTGAAGCATTCCAGACCGAAGTCTCACTCAAGAGCACGATGGAGAAATATGCCTCCTCCTTGCAGCTGTGACTTGCACAGCATTCTAACAGTTCGTTTAAGGAGCTTAGATGAAAAGATTGATTGGCAGGAGAGTTGTGGAATTAGCTGTTCAATCCTTTGTGGGCACTTGCAAAAGATCATCATTGCAGAGAGCGGAGGGAGAGTCACTAGGAAGGAAACACTGCTCACTGCTTTGGTTTTTATTGCTCTGTTTGTTTTCTTTTGTTGCTGAGCCATAGCCCACAGTGCTCAGGAGCTGCTGCTGGCTCATTGCTCATCAGTTGCTCCTGGCAATACTGGGATCAAACTTGGTGCTCCCAGATGCTTAGCAGGAACTCCAGCCCTTGGAGCTATCTCCTAGGCCCCTTTTCTTTGTCTAATAGATTACCAGACATACACTCTGAAGATGTAAGGCTTCATGATTTCATACAGCCCTGGGCAATGTGTGCTGATAGTCTCCTGTGAAATGAGTAAGTGAGGAACTTGTGCTGGATAGTAACATTCACAGCTGTGCTGGCTGTATAAATCAGCCTTACCCAGAGTGCACTGGACATTAAATTGGGTACTTGAATAATTTTTTTCTTTCTCCCATCCAGTGATTCCATTTGGATTTACCAACGAAAATAAAAATTTAAGACATTATTATTTTATTTTTATTTTAATTATTTTAGTTTTACATAGCTAGTATTGTGGGTCTTCACACTTGTAAATATAATAATAATAGCTAGGAGTAATATTCTGGAATGCATTGTCATTTGTGATCTTGCTGATACATGACATGTAAATGCAAAGTTTTCCAATATTAAACTGAAGATGAAGCAGGGATTTTGCCATTTCTTCTACAGTCTTATAAAGAGTGAGGCTCTATACTTAAGTTCCTTGCCCTGCATGTGTGCATTTTCTGATATAGAACTCTGGAAAAGTGTATAAAGAAAGTGATGAACACAAAGATTGGACTCTTTAACAACCTTAAATGGGTATTAGGAGAGAGAGAGAGAGAGAGAGAGAGAGAGAGAGAGAGAGAGAGAGAGAGAGAGAGAGAGAGGTAAGAGAAGAGAGGAAGAGAGAGAGAATATCAATCAATAATCTTTTAATAAAATAAAGTGTTGTTTCCGCCCATTAAATAAAACCGTGCTATTATCCTGGAGAAGAGAAAGACATTTAAGGAACAGTTGTGGCATTTGTTTTTCTGAATGATCAACTCAAGTCGATATTGCTGGAGTTTCCCTTTTTCATTTCTACCAATTTCTCCTCCCTAAGAGTGCTCCTCAGTCAGAGCCATTGACTTTGTTTTCAGATGCAATCACAAGAAAAATCTTTCTAGTTCTCTTTAAAAATAGATTAAGCCATCACTGATGGCAAACACAGCCTCCTCCATAATAAACTTAAGGATAGAGTGTAATTTATGATGAAGCTGTGTTTGCTTTTGAAGTTATTAGCAATAGCCCTGTGGCAGAGCAGTGGGAATGGGGTCCCAAGCTCCACTTTGTGAGCTGAGGGACAAGGGGACCTGGTGAGAAATCCAGGCTATATTTTTTGGAGGGTGCCACACCCGATGACACTGAGGGGTTACTCCTGACTATGTGCTCAGAAATTGCTCCTAGCTTGGGGGAACATCTGGGACACCGGGAGATCAAACCGTGATTCGTCCTAGGCTAGCACTGGCAAGGCTATATTGATTGAGCCTCCTTAGTCTTTGAATCCATTACACACTTTTTGGGTTTGTTTATTTGCTTTTGTTCTTTACCTTTTGGGTCACTTCTGGTTATACTCAGTGATTAACTCCTGCCTCTGCACTCAGCGATCACTCCTATGGTACATATGGGACTATAATAGGCTGCTAAAGATAAAATCTGGGTCAGTTGAGTGCAAGGTCAGAACCCTGCCCACTGTATAATTGCTCCAAACCACCCTACATGCTTTTTCTGTACCATAAAATTAAAAGTTGAAATGTTACTTCTTTCTTTTTATTTGGGCCAGACCCAGTGGCACTCAGGGATTACTCCTGCCTCTGTGCTCTGAAATCGCTCCCAGAAGGCTCAGGGGGAACATATGGTATGCTGTGGATTGAACCGGGGTCAGCAGAATGCAAGGCAAATGCCCTACTCACTTGCTATCTCTCTGGCCCCCGGAATGTTGCTTCTTATTAAATTATATTTCTCCCTGTTGGTATATAAACCTTATTTCTAAGTCTACCAGCAATATTAAGGTAGCAATTATATCATCCAAATGAAATTAATAAAAAAAACATTATGTGTATGGGATATCTGCCTAATTTATTTAGTCAGATGCAAAAATAGCTCTAAGAAGAATAAAAACTTGAGCTTGAGTGTAATGATAATAGTAACAGCTGGCCCAAATGTCATTGATGCTACCAAATAATGTTGAGGAAATTGGCCATTTATATTCATTTCTTTTATCTCAAATAGAAAACTAAAATGCAAAGTAACACTTTTTTATAATCAAAGTCAATATTTTTATAAGAAATTATAAAAATTTTAACCTCATTTCTTCATTCTGCCCATGCATTGTTGGGCAACAAATGGTGTTGTAACTGTTTTAATTTGTCTTTATCATGATCTCCAGAGTATTATAGAAGACTTTATTATCAAGAAATAATTCTATTTATATATAGCTGCTCAGTACAATTTCTACATTTTCACTGTGCCATATACCGAAATAAAATTAGTTGTATAAAACCTTGACTTTCCTGAGTGGTGTATTTGGGTGTTTTTAACCTATTTTAATCTCCTGTGTCTGGTAACTGCCAGAAATTAGTAATCTCTCATTTCTTGAATGAATCTACTATATTTAGGGATCATGTTGTCCACAACATGGGCAAAGCCTAAGCCATGGGCAAAGACAGACTTTACAGCCCCTATTTATAAAAGCATTATTGAAATTGTATCCATTTTTTCAGTATCATGAGAAAATGAGGAGATTTAAGTAAAGAAGATATTTTGCCTTTTATTAGTTTGGACTTCATAACCATTATCAGAGTTTTATTTAAATTTTTTATAAAGTTCTTTTCTTGCAGCATTGCTTTGTCCTTTGATGAATTAAGGACAGACATTGAGAATGTCTCAACATTTCTTGAGTACTGGTTGTTAGTTCCCACCCATGGGAACACTAAATTAACACTAAATTAATGGGCTTTGGGCCAGAGCTCCTGAAGTAAGGGATGTGAGATGTTGCAGAAATGATTTTGGAAGGCTCTGAAAGTAGCTTTGCTGAGAATATTCCTGAGAGATTCCTGATTATCTTAAAATTATCTACCACTTTGCCATTCCACATTGTAGTGAAATATTTAGCTTTGGGCGCTCAGGGAACCAGAAACTTTCTAAAGTGATAATTGTGGGAGAAAAGGTCAGTGTTTTCCTCTCCCAGCTAATTGAATAACTGGTATGGTTTCTATGTATATTTTTCTCCATGTCACCAATTGCTTCCACCAAACATTCTCTGAATGGGCTTGTCTTAACCCTATGAAGTGATCAGCAGGGGTCAGTTAGGTAATTTTACCCCAGAGTGGAGAAACCAGAAAGAAGGGAATTTAATTCTTTTTTTCTGGGATCAAAGACCTGACAAGCTATATATATCTCAGACTATAAAGCAGTATTTGACTTCAAGTCATAATGATACTCGCTAAACTTCATTAAGGATTTACTCAGACCCAGGCACTAGAACACACATATAAGACTCTCCATCATGGTGCCCATTAGACAGGCAAGTCAACAGAGATTTATTTAGTTTATATATATATATTATTTAAACACCTTGATTACATACATGATTGTGTTTGGGTTTCAGTCATGTAAAGAACACCACCCATCACCAGTGCAACATTCCCATCACCAATGTCCCAAATTAGGGCCATATCTGGTGATGCAGGGATCACACCTGGCAGTGATCAGAGAACTGTATGTGGTACTGAGTATTTAACCCAGGTTGGCCACTTGCAAAGCAAGTGCTCTACTCACTGTATGGGCAACCCTAAAATCAGATTAAATGCATTAATTAAAATAATTAGCTTAATATGTTAATTACATTAATTTTTCTAAAGCCATCGGACATGTATGTGGTTAAGTATAAATGTTGAAGATGTGTGTAAGTTTTCTGTAAGATTGACTGGTAGTTTATACCTTTTAAATCATTGTCAAAGAAGTTGCAAAATTCATTTTAGTATATTATTTTATTTAACCATCCTTTGGTGCTTTCTTTACTCTTTTAATATGGTGTTAGACATTAATTTTGATTCATAGGAATTGTGTGAATTCCAAATCTATAAATACAGAGAGTTTAAAGCAATACATTTTAAGATGAATAAGTATAAATATTCAGTATTATTGTTATGTGGTATTATCCTAAGATTGTATGCTTGCATGCTTCTTTATAAAGATTCATATATATTTCTTATATCCTGGCATTGTGGAAGGTGGAACATTGTTGGTAGGAAATGTATACCGGTGAAGGGTATTGGACACTGTATGAAATTCAATCATGATAAATTTTGTTTCTGAGAAAAATAAAAACAACTGTATTATGAAGGACCTTGTATACATGGTGTTTAAATGAAGTAATTACTTAAAAATATCTGTGCCTTTGAGACAGAGGAAAGAAAAAATAAGGGGTAATATAAACACATGGCCAAGGAACCATCCTGATTTCTTTTCCACCAGCCAGTATCTAGATCCTGTTAGATGGGGTTTCCCTATTTGTGGGTGTACTGAACCCATAGAGAAATAATCCTAATAAAGCCATCTGCAACAGCGTTCCTTATTTTGGTGGTCTGTGAAGTTGTTAGAACAGTAGAGCCAGGACAGTAGGGTCTATGACTGAAACTTTCCCGCCTAGTCAAGTGAATCAGGCAGCCATATCTGCCTCTGAACCCATGTGGTGACCTCACAGACAGGTGATCCTCTTCAGAACCTTTAGTAGGGTGGTCCTTTCTGAGATTGGACAGCTATTGGACTTGTTGTTGTTCTTATTACCAGGTAGCATGATGATGGCAAGCAGGTTCAGGGGCCAAGAGATGAGATTATCTGAAAATAGAGGTTCTGGGACCCTCTGTGTCCCTTTTAAAAACTGAAAACTTTATTTGTTCTTCTTTTGGGGACATACCTTGTGATGTACAGGGCTTACTCGTGGCTCTACACTCAGAAATTACTCCTGGGACCATATGGCATGCAGGGGATGGAACCTGAATCGGCCATATGCAAGGCAAAAACCCTACCCACCATACATGCACTCTGGCCCTACATGCTTTTTTTATTGGGTAATAATCTCTATCACTTTGACTTGATTACTGTACTACTTTATCATGTTAGAAAAACACCAAAAAGCTTTTATTTTGTTTTGTAGCACATGGGAAAAATCATGTTTAGAAGGAGTAGGATGATAGTGTGACTGGTTATATCATTAGCGGTTAATTTTTTTTAGGAAGAAATGAGATGGTATAGTTATACTATACTTTTTGGAAAAGGACTTCACAAACATTTTTGGAATCATAACAAGAGGATAGGAATATTTGCAAATACTTGGAAGAAAAAAATAGTAACTTTATCAAGGAAGTAGACAGGAGAGAAGAGAGTTTGTGAGTAAAAGAACTTCTAGGTTACAAGTTTGGGTCATTAGTTGGAATCTAGATGTCACAGAGAGAAATTATTGTATCTTTCTAGTCTAAAGTATTCCAAATCTGCTAGAGAAGAGAGACAAAGAAAAGATGTTTTTAGAGTCAAATTAGTT
This sequence comes from Suncus etruscus, assembly GCF_024139225.1. Classification (NCBI taxonomy): domain Eukaryota; kingdom Metazoa; phylum Chordata; class Mammalia; order Eulipotyphla; family Soricidae; genus Suncus; species Suncus etruscus. The sequence continues at coordinate 88,357,029 of NC_064849.1, forward strand.
ATTACTGGTTCCCTAAAATGCCCCGAGAAAGAAAAATCATCTTTCTATTACCTCCATCTCATTTGGTCTCCTCAAAACTTTCTCACTGGGTTTACAGTTCTCTGCACATATTTTTTTATTCATTTGAACAGTATTTATGGGTTTATGTTCATTTCTATCGTGGAAATTTTCTATGTTCTACATACCACAAAATACATAGTTGCCATGCATTTTAAGTAAAACACTTCAGGCATTTTTCTAAATAAGTACCTTTTGGTAATGATATACTAATATGATTTTTATAGTATTTGCATATAATTTTTCCAAAATGAGCATATTTTATATTTTCAAAATATACTTAAATGGCATTTTCACTGTTGGATATTTTAACAAACACACCATCAGTTTAATATGAAGATAATATCTTTTCAGAAAATCTCTCTCCATTACAAATCCAATCTGATGCAAGCCAAAATGTTTGGCATTCAACATTACATAATCTGAATAGTTTGTTGCCATTTCAGAAGATGGAAGTAATTCTCTCTGGGTTGCTCATTTCTCTTTCGGCATCAAGTTTTAACTTTGTACATTGTTTTCCAATGAGCCATATGTTCTTAGTAAGCATGAGAAAAATAACTCAGAAAGTACTTGGCAAAATTGTATGCAATTTTATATACAGTATTTGTTCACCATCTTATTTTGTCTGACATTTTGACAAGTGCCTGCACAGATCAAAGAGAAGCTTTTAGGTGATTCAATTCTACTAGGAAATACGCACATACCAATTGAGTCATGTGGTAGACAAGTCCGCAACCTACTCACTGAGTTTAATTGCTGACTAAGAGAAAATTCTCAGCTCTATAGAATTGGGCCTCAGTTAACTACAGGGTTAGTGTCCTTAAAGAACAGTGACTATGTGAAACTGGAGCCAGAGGATAGTGGGGGAGGCATCTGGCTTGCACGCAGTTGATCCGGGTTCCATTCCTGTCATCCCATATGGCCCGCTGAGCACTGCTAGTAAGAGATACCTGAGCACAGAGCTCGGAATCATTCCTGCTGGATCCCCCCCCCCCACATCAATAAAAGTACTAGCTATAAAAGCTCATTGAGCCTTTATAGCTTCTGCCAGAAACTCAGAACAGTTCAATTCAACTTTCTTTATCCCTTTTTCATTCCTGCAGCTTAAATGGAAATTTCTCCTGTTTTTTAGTGGCTAGGGAGGGTGTCTCCTTAGGCTGAGATCTGACAAATAAAATTAGAAACCAGCTGAGTTTATAGAGACAAATTTTGCCCCCCTCCAATCATCACTGCACAGTCCTTGCCCATTATGCTACTTCCAGACCTTTCTCATCAGCCCTGTCTCAAATGTGATGAAAACCTGAAACTACAGCAGCAGCTGCTACTGTAAGTTGGCCAGCAAAATAGACCCAAGATGTAAGAATGTGGTGAACGTTGGATTGGCAGAAATCTATGCAAAAATTTCTAGTCTCATCCTGCAAAGAAAAAAAAAGTCTAAATTATAGGTAGGTATTTATTCAAAATGTGCACATATGCATAGCAGAGCACATACAATCGTATGTTTTTGAAAGTGGCATTCTAGTCTTATGACAACCGTTAGAAATACTAAAATATTTTTAATATCTGGAGAGAAGTACATTTAAACTCTTGTAGAAGGTTGCTTTCTGTTTTTACTTGAATCCTTCACTGTAGGCACGTTTTCAGTCTCCCACAGTAATGTTTAATGTCCTTCTTTGCCGAATATGTTGAGATATTATTTTGATATCAGCTGATTCCTCTTCATGGATACTATTGCATTTTACCATTGATTAATCTACTGAACTATTTCCTGAAACTTTTTGAAATTTATTTTTAGCTTGCTAATGTAATTCCTCAATTTATCTAGTTACATAATTGATGATGCAATGAATATTCTGGAATTTGGAAAATAAAGAAATCTAGAGCTGGAAAGTGCTTAGTGACATTTGTTACTTTAAAGATAATTAAGACTAAGGGAGCATATTAAAATTCAATGGTAATAATGATCTACTTTTATGACCCCTTTTTTATTTTTCTGTGGGCAACACCTGGTGGTATTTATGAGCTACTTTGAGCTTACAGTTTGCTCCTGGCAATGCTCAAAAAATTGTGCAGTGCCTGAGGTTTGATACAAGATTTTTACATTGCTAACTATGAACTTGTATATTGAGCTCTCTCTCTCCCCCCCTTTCAACCCCATTAAGATTCTTTTTAAAATTCTGCATCTTTTTCTTTACTTTTACAGGAGGAAGCTTTATAATATGTGTCTTTATAATCCTAACGTAGTATTCCTCTAAAATACTTACTGACAGAATGCAGTTTTCATGAGAATGAAACAAAGTGAAAACATCTAGATCTTCAGGTGCAATCTTTAAGAATGCTGGAGTATTTACTGCTAACTAGATAGTGCTTGATAGAACTCTGTAGGGTGGTGCTTTGCTCAGAGTTTTGCACATTTGTGCCAATAAGGCAGGGTAAAGGTACGAAGTTGAGACTTCTTGCACCAGAGAGCATGGAAAAGTCAAAACATATTTCTTAGATTCCTTTTTGCTTAGATCTCTGAATTTTTTTGGTATATTATTCGCAATTGGATCTCTTGCATAAGATAAAGAAGGAGAGAAATGAGGGGTCGGAGCAATAGCACAGCGTTAGGGCATTTGCCTTGCATGAGGCTGCCCAAGACAGACCTTGGTTTGATCTTCGGCATACCATATGGTTCCCTAAAGCCAGGAGCGATTTCTGGACACAGAGTGAGGAGTAACCCCTGAGTGTAACTGGGTGTGGCCCCCCAAAAAAACAAAACAAAACAAAACAAAAACCAAAAAGAAAAATAAAGGAGAGAAATGAGTTCAAGTTTGCCTTTCGCTTGAGTGGAGATGGAGGTTTAGTGTAATTTTGTCCTTCTATTTGGGATTTGTGCCAAGATGGAGGAGCATGGATGTGCAATTGTGCTGTGTCTGAAGTCACAAATTATCAGAAATCCCGTGAGACCATTCATAGGTGCCACCATCTTGATCCAGTATCCAAGATGAGTAGTCTCTGAAATGAAGTGAGTAGTAAACACTGGATGGTTGGGTGAGTCTCAAAAACATTGAGGTAGTCCAAAGAAGAAGGTAGATTTAGGACTCAGTGTCAGCCAAGATTCCACTTCTAAAGAGTGCCAACAAAACCATAGGATTTTATTCTCTTGTCGTTTTCTGGGTACAGGAAGTAATAAAGTTCCTCTTGGAATAATAAAAGAGATTCTGGGTCTACATAGTAAAGATGCAGACCAGGGTCTGTGGCCATACCACACTGAACACCCAGGTCTCCTCTGATCTAGGAAGCTAATCAGAGTTCGGCTAGGTTAGTACTTGGAAGGAAGACCTCTTGGGAATACTCGGAGCTGTAAAAGGCTTTTGTGGCCTCGCCCCTGGGCCCGCCCATTCACCTTGGAGCCAGAGAGAAAGCACAGCGGTAGGGCATTTGCCTTGCATGCAGGCTGATGGTGGTTCGAATCCAGGCATCCCATATGGTCCCCGAGCCTGCCAGGGGTGATTTCTGAGCGCACATTCAGGAGTAACCCCTGAGTGCTGCCGGGTGTGACCCCCTCCCTACCAAAAAGATGCATGACTAGGGATATTTGTTAAATTCATGGGGCTGGAGTGATAGCACAGCAGTAGAGCATTTGCCTTGCATGTGGCCGATCCAGGATGACCTCAGTTTGATCTCCGAATTTCCATATGTTCCCCGGATCCAGGAGCAATTTCTAAGCTCATAGCCAGGAGTAACCCCTAAGTGTCACAGGGTGAGGCCTAAAAAGAAAAAAAAATTCACTTAATATTTTTTACCTAATATGAATGAATTTTACCGAATGTAATTTATGATATATTTGAATTTTGTTTTTAATGTTTTTATTTTTTAATATATTTCTTTAAGCATCATGGTTACAAGCATGTTTGTAGTTGGATTTCATTCATAAAATTTAATTTTTCAATTATTGTTAAGGTAAAAGGGTTATGATACTTTCTGCGATTAATAGTACTAATGCCAGAATTATTGCACACTATCTTGAATGCAGTACGCATGACTACTGCCATCCTGTCACTATATCACCTCTGACATTCCTTATTTTTTACCCTTACCCCCATCATTTGCTGATTTACAGTTCTTAGTTTTGTACATACTGTGACATCTGTAATAACATATACTTGAGATTCCCACTTGTATCCCTATGTTACTTCCAGTTAATTTATTTGTTTCCCTCAACTCCTATTTCAAAACCTGAAACTTTCAGAGTGGCATTCCATATCCAAGGTTTATTATTGATCAGTTTTGTTCCCACTAGTTAAGAATTGTAACTATTATTTGGTTTCTCTTTGTACCCCCAGTGGAGTGATATCATCTTTTATTTTATCTTTTTCCTCTGCTTGTTTTTGCTCAGCCTGGTAACTTCCAGTTTCATCCAATTTGCTGTAAACCAGATGGCTTCATTGTCTTTCTACTGACTGCACAGTATTTCATTGACTTGAATTGATTGACTTGAGTTCACTGGTTGTCTTGACTTCTAAATTGTGCTTGGAGAGCATAGACCTGGGGAAGACCTTCTCATTCTCTTCTACTGCCATCTTGTATTTTTGATATATTCTTCCCATTCCAGTGCTGGATTGGAACACACAGTGGATGGATGGCATAGCTTGAATGGTTTACTTTATTGGTTTCTCTCTTAAGACTATATGAGTCAATGAGGCCACAATTTCTGTGGGCTGGATGTCTAGGTTTATCTACTTTTCTGCACAGGATTTCCTAGAGTTTGTAGTAACGTATCAGCTGGGTTTGCACCTCACCTTTGCTCAGTCAGAATTCTGCTTATTTACGTTGATTATGGGCAAGATTCATGCAGTGTGAAGAGGCTGGTGCATGTAGGCTACACTTGGTCTGCTCAAGTTTTCTTCAAGTGTGACTACCAGGTGGAATTTCTCAGTGAACTGTGGGCATCACCAAGCCAGTCAGCAGTGCTTATTGAATCTTCCCCAAAATATGATCTGTATGGGCATGGGAATGGCATCCTCCTTACCATGATTTCTTGGTAGGAAGCAAGTTAAAGGCTTATCCATACACAGGAGGGCAGGATTGTACTGTTGGGTGCAGGGAAAAAGAAATCATTTGTTTGTGTGTGTCTTGGGTTAGTAGAGTTCTGTTTCCTTATTAGCCTTTTTACAAGGTTCTGACTACTGGCAAAGGGCTGCCTCACACTGGTGGAGGGTTGGTTGGGCATGGACACACAGTTGGCTCTTGGGAGATAACTTATTGCCAAAATTGACTAATATCATCTCTGCACATGCCTACCAGCAGGCTTTCCTCCCCCCAACTTGGACTTCCTCTCCTGATCATTTGTCTAATTGTTAGCAAATGGATTGTTGCTTGAGACACTAAGGATTCTCTCTCATTTAATTTGAAAGAAATCTGTCTTCTGCTGCTGTCCTGGTGAGAAACCTATTGATATTTTGTATCTGTGATTCCTCTCTACAACATTTGCATGTATAGTGCAGACATTCCATTTTAATGTGTGTGATTGTGCTAATTAATTTCCTCCCTTGCACCTGGCTTCCAGGAACTAGATAAGTTTTCCTTTACTCTTAGCCACAGCTCAACTTCAGCAATTGTAAGTACACTGGGCAGAGGGTCGCCAAAGGAATGAGCTGTGTGTCCATTCAATGCAGTTGACATGCATATGCCTTTTTATGGGTTTAGGGCTTGGATCCATCTATTTGAGCTGATCGAAAGGGTCCAACACATTCCATTCAAAGCGAACTCTCCAGCTGTTATTTGTTCTTACCTGGAAACAAGTATTTGAACTATAGTGCTGGTGCATAATGCTGAGGTTTAGGGTCCCTGGATGTGACTGAGGGTCTTTTCAGCTTTCCAGATTATTTGGGAACTGAGAGACACTCACTCATCCTTTCACCAGACCCATGTTCCTGGTGCCATCTGCTACTCGCTGTCATGTGTCCTGACCTCCGTGAGGAATACCTATCATGTCAATTTTCATTAGGTGAACATCTGGCTTCTGAGAAGGCTTCTTAATGAATCTGCATGTCAAAAGTGTCAGCTGAGGCCTGGACATATCTCTTCTCAAATGTGAGCTGTCTTCACACCTTCATAGGTGATCCTTGGGGTCAAGCCTGAACAAGATGGATAAGATGCACCCCATTGAGGCTTCCCAATAATTAATTTTCAAAGCCACTTGATGACATCCAGTATACTCATCATTGCTCTGAGTGCAGTGGGTCCAAAAATTGCATTCCAGTGTCCTGGTCCTTCTTAGGTCTTTCTTGTGAACTTTGTATGGATTGCTATAAACTGGATTGCTGGACACAATATTCTGAGCAAAAGATTTTGGTACAGGGAGATAAACCCTCTCATGGCCATTTAAAATCCCACAAGGATCTCTCAGACCAAAAGTGATTCTTTACCTACTACTACCACCCCTAATAATATTCCCTTGCTCCTTAGCTATTTTAGTGACTAACAAAAGAGATTTGTTTCCAAGTGAAATATCTCTGTCCTTTTACCCAATTTTATATAATGGACAGATATATTGGCTATGTCTAAAAAAAAAAATTAAGAATTTAAATCTAGTACTGTATTTTCCGGTGTATAAGATGACTTTTGAAACGAAAAATAGTCAACCGAGAATTGGGGTCATCTTATACACTGAAGTATATCCCGAAAAACCTTTTGATATGATGCTAAATGAGAATCGTCTGGATATGGCCAGGAAACGAATTTTCCAACTCGATCCTGCACCAATCACTGCAAGGCTGCTTGGTCCACCTCTCTAACTCAGCCAATCCAAGCAGGTTTTTATGCATGCAAATTATACAATGTTCTATATCTGAATCTACACTGTAAAAAGCCTGCTCAGATTGGCCAGAGTCAGAGAGGAAGTCTATTACAGTAGAACCTTTGAACCTTTGCTTGCTGTGATTGGCTCACTGTGGTACATCCAGTTGCAGCACAAGAATGTTGTAAACTTTGCCAAAGAACACAATAACTCTGCTGCTGCAAGACAATATGGAGTAACAGAAAAGATGGTCTGAGACTAAAATTAGGGGTCATCTTATATGCCGGAAAATACGGTAGTTAGAAATATTTTGTCACCAAATACCAGGGATTCATGTCTTGGATCCTGTGTTTGCTTCTGTCTGTATAGTTCTGCTTCTGTTGTTGTTTTTTTTTTGTTTTGTTTTGTTTTGTTTTTATTTATTTATTTATTTATTTTGGTTTTTCTTCTGTCTGTGGGCAGAGACAGTGTCAGATCTAAATCTTTGAGCCTAAAAAAACTTGAAATTGAACCTGGTCTTTCCTTAATAAACGTTAGACTGAGAGAGAAAATGTTACTCCAGATCCATTTGAGGTCATGGAGCCTGAGCTGTCGCAGTTGTCATATTGTGCATGAATAGCTCATGAGCTTCCCAGCTTTCTATCTGACTTTCTAGAGCCCTGTTAAGGACAAGAGGGGAATACCCTGGGTCTCAATAAAGGGTGGGTTTCCAGCACTAGTAGGTGTTGTCAGTGTTAAAGCACTTGCCCTGTTGAAAAATCTATCCATTAGCTCAGACACCTATGACTATTATCTCTGAGTTTGAAAGTCTACATGTTTGGGTTCTTGTTTGTTTTTACTAAGGAGCTACACAATTTTTTTACATTCTATAGAAAATTTGAAGGAGCAGAGAACATGCTCCTTTGGAGGGAATGGCTTTAGCTGAGTAGTGTTACCTCTCTTTTATGTATAAAATTCTCAATCTGTTCTCTGTCCCCACCAGCACACTGTGCTCAACTCTCTGAACTCTCCAACCCTGTATGGACAAATGAATCCTGTTGATATTTGAAGGCTAGAATTTGATGGCTTCCTTCTGGAATTTCTGTTTCACTTGCAGTACAATAGTTAAGACACCAACATAATCTAGGGTACCCAAAATCAAAATGAAATGATGAGTGGTGTCCATTAGTGGAAAGAACATACACAGGTATTTGCTTGGGAATCAAAATAATCTGCTGTATTTTCCAAGATGGAATGTAGATTAGGGGTCCAGAGTAGTAACGCAGTGGTAGGGTGTTTGCCTGGCACGTGGCTGACCCAGGACGAATGATGGTTCTATCCCTGACATCCCCAAAGGTCCCCTGAGCCAGGAGCAATTTCTGAGTGCAGAGCCAGGAGTCACTCCTGAGCACCTCTGAGTGTGGCAAAAAAAAAAAAAAAAAAAGGAAAGTAGATTAGAGTGTACAATCAGGCAATTCTCTTTGAACCTCTTCTGAGCCACACTATGCCATCTGTAAATGAAATGTTTGCCCTCAGTTCCTTAAGATTCTGTAGAGCAGGATTCCACTTTTGACCCCTATGAATGACCAGTCCAAAATCACACTCAAATTCAATTGTCAAGACAAAGAACTTTCTTTCATTGTTTACCACTGAGCAATCACTTGGGCAGATTCTGGCAGGGAATTAATCTTATCGAAGGCCATTGCTGGACATTCATTTTGAATGATAAGAGACATGCCAGGAAATGACAGAATAGACTTTTTAATAACATAGTATAGAAATAAAGCCTTTCCTTCACGCCAACCCTGTTCTTCTAGGCTGCTGTTTCCTGATGTGACCTTTCTCTAAATTTAAACTCCTTCAGTCCATCTTCATAGTTGGTGATTTTCTGTCAGTGTTATCTTACCTTGACCTCTTGAAAGATCACCTCTCACTGTTGGGAAGGTAGACTTCTATTAATAGTATCTTTAAGATGACCTCCTGCAGGAAATGTTTGGCTATGTTTGCTAATTTGGGGGGGGGTAGAATGCAATGAGGCCACACCTGGTGGTGCTCATGACTTGTTCCTGCTTCTGTACTCAAGGACTATGCATGGAATGAAATTGAACAAGCATAGTCTGTGTGTACATGCTTTACCCCAGGATTGTTTCTGACCCTAAATTGGATGTACATAAGGTGACAAGTGAAGTAGTGAGATTTCTGTTTCTTTGTTTAGTTTTTCTTGGATTAGATATCGCGCCAACTCTTCCATTTTTTCTATTCAGCCAGCACTGATTTGGGTGATGACTGCTTGAAAAACAGTGTCAGAGAGATTGTTTAACAGAGGGAAGGGGAGATGAAGAAGATTCCAAATTAGAAAGTGTAATTCTTCTATGAGTATTTTATATTCACTGTTAGAAGTACAGTCAATCCTCGTTATTAGCATCTTCTATATTTTTAAATCTGCATACTTGCAAGCCCCAAATTCCTGCTTTTTTTTAGGCACTGGGATTTTCATAGAGAAGCAAAATTTTAATTTCTAGATGTGCCTGTTCTCAGACAAGGTCAACCAAGGTGATTGAATTCTACCGGTTTAGATAGTAACAGTTTCATTTTTTACCCCTAGCCTCTGTGTGTGTGTGTGTGTGTGTGTGTGTGTGTGTGTGTGTGTGTGTGTTCTGCAGGGATTTCAATGTTGCAAATGGCCCCAGGTATAGTTCTAAGGTTCTATCTCCCGTTTCTAAGTTGTTTCTAAATGCCTGAAGGCCTACATGCCAGATGGAGAAAATGCAAGTTATATCCACTTTCTTGGGCATCAATTCAGTTCTGCTGACTGCATTCAATGTTAATGACTCAAATCTATGTTTAGAATATCATGTCTTTAATTTAAAAAAAGGCATCAAACTAATTTGTATATCGTTGGCTTAGTAAAATGTTCGGATCTAAAATTCACAGGGACCTAACACTCTGTGCTCCCTTGAAACGAGTTCATCTTTACTGATTCAGTGTCACAGATTTATCTGTAGAACATTAGAACCACAGACAGAAATTATACACTACACTAATAATGTGGTTATAGGTCCTGCAAAAATATCATGGGGGATAAGTCACATAAGTACTCAGCATTCAGCCTCTGAATTACTGTCAGAAATTATTCCTGTGCAACTCTTAAGGGGGTCACCTCAAAATTAATGAAATCTAATGAATGTATGAATTAAATAATCTGCTTTACTCTGTATTGTATTCAACCTTATGGATTCAGCTTTGAGAAATTTTGTTTTTTGTTTTGGGGCCACACCTGGCTGTACTCTAGGATTACTCCTGGCTCTGTACTCAGAAATATCGCCTGGGAGGCTCAGGGGACCAGAGGGGATGCCAGGAATCGAACCCGGTCTGTCTTGGTCAGCCATGTACAAAGCAAACACTCTACTGCTGTTCTATAACTCCAGTCCCATTTTTGTTTGTTTGTTTTTTTTTTTTTTTTTTGGTTTGAGGAAATTCTTAGAATGAATTTTGAAAGCATTTGTTATTTTTTCATTCAGCAGATATGTGTTAAAATTTCTATGTGCAACTCATTAGGATTAATGAGATCCTATCACACTGACTATATACCTTGTTGCTCACTGGTTTGAAACATCTTTGAATATGACATCTTGGATTGGTGTTTAGACCACCTAATACCACCTCTGGGTGTGGTCTGTTTCTTCCTAGTAAATACTTGGATTTTCAGAAAAAAGCTCTCTTGCCTTTCTGGAATTTGCATGGAGTTACTGCTTTTTAGTGGCTAATGGTTTATGTGTTGGAATTATGAATCTGTTTCTTCCTCCATGTATGTGTGTGTGTGTGTGTATTATTTCCTAGATCGACATTTGCTTTTAGACTCACGTCCCTCCAGTGACCTGGCTTTAAAACCTGAGGTTTAATTCTAGAACGTCTAGTTCTAGATACAAATATTCCACCCTCATGAAATTTATATTGTAGTTAGGATTTATTGCTTTCTGAGCCCTTCATGAGTAGAGTATAAGAGATTCTGACAATACCTTTGGGGGTACAGGTGGTGGATGGAGATGATACTGGGGGTTGAACCAAAGCTTCAAGGTTAGTGTTCTACCATGAAACCATAATCTGACACCCAAGGGTACTTGCAAGTGGGAATTGTGTCTAATATTAAATAAAGAAAGCTATAATTCAAATAACTTTAATTGCCTACCTTGAAGTCTAACATCTTGCAAAACTGTCACTCACTAGATGGCTTCAGCCTAAGTTGTGCTTTTTATTTCTGTTATTATCTCACCATTATTTGTTATAATGTAGAAGAATATGCTGAGAATATCCATAGAGAAAATAGAATACTGTGGAATATTTAAGTTTCAGGCTGCTGAGTAGCAAGTCCTTGAGATTCAGTCATTTAGGTGAATATGACTTCATGCTACTAATTTTGTTTTGCTTTTGGTAAAAACTGTATCATCTTGCTCAGTTTTGTAAATTGCAATTAGCTTTTTTAAAATGTTCTTGGTTTTTGGCATTGGTGAATTTGTGCACAGCAGTCCAAAAATATTGATGTACTCAACATTTTTTCGGATTCAGTCATGAAGAGGATTGAAGATTGTTGCTCAAGCTTTGTGGGGGGGGAGGAAGAGAACAAAATTAAAATATGTGATCAAATAGCATACACTTAAATGTTCTAAATACACTTTGTGAAACGATTTCATTTTCAAAATTTTTGACTTTTTGAATTTCATCTAATTTGTCATCTTGGTCTTATTTTCTTTTCTCTGTAGTGTCCCCCAACATTCTCTTGAGTTATTTTGGGTTCTGAAACCCTCCTAAATCCTTAGGTCTTATTGTTGCCTTTATGATAATATGGTCTAGTTATTTGGTTCTGGATAATAGAGAGAGCAGTTCAGGCTTTTGGTAGGGGGTGTATTTTTATTTTATAATTGAGATAATAGAAAATCCTTTTATATAGATTTTCTAATAATATAATATTAATAATCATGGATTGTAAGATATCTGCCACACACAGGGAGATAATTTAATTCTCTTTTCATAGACACTATTTTTCATATTCAACCGTACTATGCATCCTAAAACAAATATTTAATGCAGCCATTGCCATCACCATTATTACAATTAAAAGAGTCTGGAAGTCTCAAATCCCACATCAGCAGGCCCAGTGTCTCTTGATCTTGGCAGAATTTAATAGACTTTTATTGGTACTATAGGTGCTGTTACTTAAACTTACTCTCCCACTGTGGAGGCATTTGAGTTTTCTGATGACGAAACATCGAAGCAGTGTGGAAAGTTGTTAATAGCAGTTGTCATTTTGGTGCAAACACTATTCACTGAAGTTCTCTCAGCAGTTCCAGTTAGATTGTTAACCCATTTGGCCAGTGAGGGTCAACTTCTGTTCAGTTGGTTCATTTGGGACCGAGGATATTTCCGCCACTTAATGATAAGGAAAGAATGGTGTCCAAGATTGATGACCAGAGAAATTTTATTACATTACAACAATGGTTCTATAGGACAAGAGGAACTAAAATATATGCACGGTGGCAAGGCCAGGGGCATAGCAGATGAATAGATAGGGGAAGATAAACATAAATATTGGGACTTAAAACTATCTCAGAACAGCATAGTGGGCAATAAAAGTGGCCTGTTATGATGTTGTTATCTCTCCCTTAACCCAAGCTCTCTATAGGGAGGAGGGATGGCCCAGCTTCAAGCATGATTAGTAACTACTAATCATGGGTAGACAGTGCCCTCTTTGTGCCATTCTTCCTTATCACTGGAGCTGTGTCTCCAAAGATTTTATCTCCAGGAGTTTCTCTGGAGTAGTTGCTCAGTGGAATCCCCCAAAACTGTTGCTATTCAGGTTCCATTTGTCAGGTGTTTCAGAAACAGAATCACAAGTGATTCAACAGAGCAGGGCATATAACTTTGTGATCCTCACTGTCTTCATCAGAGTGAGTTCCCATGGCTTATTTGTCCAGTTGCTCATGTCCCACTTTCTGTAGCCCCCCTGATTTTGGTGGTGCACACCCACCTCCCATGCTGGAAGAAGCCCCCATGATTCCCAGAAGCCCTGACCTCCTCCCATGATGTGGCTTCTGGAGGCCAGAACTTTGTCTGCCACCAGGTACTTGATTATTGTAGGCCCCAGTGTTCGGCTTTGGAAATTGGTGATAATTACATTCCCAAAACACTGTGTTATTTTCAAGACAGATTTCAATAGCGTAGGCAAGATTTGGGGAAAGGATAAAAAGGAATAATTTTAGTCTCTCATCTTTGAACTTCCTTACTGAAATTGCTGACAATTCCAGCATGATGTCAGCAAATGACATGATATTTATGTTCCATCACTTTTTTCCAGAATTTTATCTAGAGAACTCAACTTGGTCTAGCATGAAACTTTTCTCTTGGTCATCTAAAAATGCTTTGCTTATTTTCCCTTGTTATTTCAACCTTTATCCATTCATTGTTGGGGAAGGAGGTACCGTGGGTTATAATGGTGTTTAGAAATTATTCTCTTCATGGACTGATTTTTGCAGTATATTTCTCTTTATTATGATGCAATGGATAGCTCAGGAAAGAGATTGGGCAGGGGGACAGCCTTAATACAGACAATGGCACTTTGATTAAAGAGAAAGTGTTACCAGAATGTCCTTTGCTCCTTGAAGACAGAATCTGGTTCTTGAATTCAGAGTTTTGGAGGCACAGGTGGCCACACAGAGCCTCATAGCTTGTGAAAAGTTTTCCTTTAAATAAAAAACAGGTCTTTTGCCATAAGTAAGTCAAAAATGTGGCATATACCACTGAAAATACAGGTCAGTTCAGCAACTAGTATGGAACAGTATGGGGTGAGCTACTCTAGTCTGGATACCTTCCTCAAAAAAAGTCAGCCTACACTTGGAATTTAAGACTTTCTTATAAGAAGATTGGGGCTGAATACTTTTTCTTTCAAAATCCTTCTCAAACATAGTTGCAGATGGGGAATTGGGGACCAAGCTGAGTGAAGGATCCCAGAGCCACCCACTGGCTCATCCGGGGTCACTCTCATCCTGAGAACCCCTGACTCCTTGACTTTTCTGGAATCAGCCTTGAGGCAAGTGCCTGAACTATTCAGTAGTGGGTCTCCAAGAGTGTGGGATGACCTCATTGGCTTTTTTTTTTTGTATTTGTGTTTTATATTCTTTTTTTTTTAATTTAAACACCTTGATTACATACATGATTGTGTTTGGGTTTCAGTCATAAAAGGAACACCACCCATCACCAGTGTAACATTCCCATCACCCAAGTCCCAAATCTCCCTCCTCCCCACCCAACCCCCGCCTGTACCCTAAACAGGCTCTACATTTCCCTCATACATTCTCAATATTAGGACAGTTCAAAATGTAGTTATTCTCTAACTAAACTCCAGCTATACCACTCCTAGGAATATACCCTAAGAACACAAAAATACAATACAAAAATCCCTTCCTTACACCTATATTCATTGCAGCACTATTTACCATAGCAAGACTCTGGAAACAACCAAGATGCCCTTCAACAGACGAATGGCTAAAGAAACTGTGGTACATATACACAATGGAATATTATGCAGCTGTCAGGAGGGATGAAGTCATGAAATTTTCCTATACATGGATGTACACAGAATCTATTATGCTGAGTGAAATAAGTCAGAGAGAGAGAGAAAAACGCAGAATGACCTCATTGGCTTTTTGTGGTATGGTGCTTAGGTCAACATTTTTTTAATTAAATAAATATATTAATTGATTCACCATGAGCAGCAGAGTTAGAGTTGTTCATGATTGAACTTCAGTTATACAATGTCCAACACCCTTCACATTTCCTGCCACCAATTTCCCCAGTTTCCGTCCCACCTGACCATCTGCCTGACTCTATGATAGAGATTTTTATCCTTCCTTCCTTCCTTCCTTCCTTCCTTCCTTCCTTCCTTCCTTCCTTCCTTCCTTCCTTCCTTCCTTCCTTCCTTCCTTCCTTCCTTCCTTCCTCCCTCCCTCCCTCCCTCCCTCCCTCCCTCCCTCCCTCCCTCCCTCCCTCCCTCCCTCCCTCCCTCCCTCCCTCCTTCTTTCTTTCTTTCTTTCTTTCTTTCTTTCTTTCTTTCTTTCTTTCTTTCTTTCTTTCTTTCTTTCTTTCTTTCTTTCTTTCTTTCTTTCTTTCTTTCTTTCTTTCTTTCTTTCTTTCTTTCTTTCTTTCTCTCCTCTTTCCTTTTAGATACTGTGGTTTGCACTATTGTTACTGAAGAGGTACCCTGAATATCACTTTATCTTCTCTCAGCACCAAATTCTAGTCCAGAGCGATCATTCCCAACCATCAGTGCAATAGTTTTACTTTTTCTGCCCTCATGCACTCTTCACTCTTTGCCTTATCCATTGTCTTTTGTTCTTCAACACACTTTTTTTTTTTTGAAAAACAAAGTTTCTTCTGCCCTTTGTTTTAACTTGTTAAATTTGTTTATCTAATACATGAGCCTTTTTAAGGGGACTTCTAGGGATTGGGAGGATTTAAAGATAAACACTGCTAATCTTCATTTTCTCATCTCTGAAGCAGGGAAAATAACCTCCAATGAGATTTGTGGGGTGGGAATTAGATGAAATAATGCTTATAGCATTTCTCACAGGAGCAATCAATAGTGTTACAAGTGTTCCTCAAATCGCAATTAGTAGTAATAGGATTGGTATTAGCATGACAACGATTATGTGTTATTTACTGGTGCAGTTTCACCTAGAAAAACCTTTCAGGGTTTACTCCAAAGACTTGCTGCTTTGAGTTTACTTTTCAACTTAGAAAGAAAAGGCTGAGTTTGTAAACTATGGCAGAATGGAAAAATTGTTCCTTCTTTCTTTTTGGAAGATTAGTTGCATCTAAAAATTCCATATATCCATTGTAATACCCTGAGTGTTCTGATGGTCCTGTTCTGATTGGTCAGATGCTATCAGAGATTATCTTGAACCCAAGTCATCAGAAAGCTCTAGTAATTATAATGTGTTTTTGTCAGTTCAGAGAGAAGAGCTTGTGAACTCTTCTTGATTTTGCTTTGATGGCTCCATTTTTCTTTTTTCTTCAGCCACTTTGGGCTAAAATTGTTTTTGTTGGGGTCACTTCAGTCCCCAAGGATTCCTGAATTCTAGGAATCACCAGTTTCTCCTGTCAGCTTTTCCCATCTACTTCACCTCCTTTATATTACTAAATATGACTCCAAGGATGGATGGATAAAACTTCTTAGGGATGATCAACATAGACGTCACATTGCTGAAAGCTCTTGTCTAGGCATGCAATAAGACTTTTCTGAAACTAGTGATTCACACATGCTAAAGCAATAGAAGAAGCCTAGTATTTCAGATCTACTAAATGATGCTTCCATAGATGCCATGACTAAGGAGTATCATAAGCTGAATATCAGTGTCAGCTGAGTTTCCTGTGTTTCAAGGAGTTGGGGCTCATGTCTGAGAGAAGGTACAAGTTGGTTCTCTATTCCTGCATCTGACTGGGCTGTGAAACTTTAGAATTTCACACAGCCTTCTTAATAATTTTAAAATTGAATAACTGTGATATACACTCTTGCACAGTTGCTCATGATTGATTTTTCATCATACAATGTCTAACAGTCTTCACCAGTGCAAAATTCTCACTACCAGTGTCCTCAGTCTCCCTCACACTCTTCTTCATGCCTGCCTCTATAGTAGGCTTTTTTCTTTCTCTCTCTCTTTACCTCTCTTTCTTCCTATTTTCCTTATAGGCACTGTAGTATGCACTGCTGTTATTTAAAGGGTATCCTTCATATCATTTTCCTTTTTTCCTGCACTCAGTTCTTGTCCAGAGTGATCATTTCAACTATTCTTTCTTTCTTCCTTTTTTTTTTTTGTTTTTGGGTCACACCCAGCAGTGCTCAGGGTTTACTCCTGGCTCTATGCTCAGAAATCGGTCCTGGCAGGCTTGGGGGACCATATGGGATGCCGGAATTTGAACCAATGACCTTCTGCATGAAAGGCAAACACTTTACTTCCATGCTATCTCTCTGGCCCCATTCCAACTATTCTTATCAAAGTGGTTTCTCTTCTCACACAGAATTCTTGAGATATACAAATATGTTGACTTCACAAAGCCATTTTCCAAATAGAAGTTAATTCTACGAGCCACTGGTGAATCCAGATAAGAACATCTTGTCAAATCTTTCACAGGGTTACACCATTCTACAGCCTCAAGCCTGCATTTCAATAACCTGGTTTGCTAGATTTCTGACTTGGCATTTATGTAATCTGTTTTCTCCTCATTCTGTTCATCTTCTCATCCCCCCGACAAGCAATGATGTGAGCAGTGTACATAGTTTCTGCTTCACATTTTGATACCTCCCAATCTTCATAAGCAGAAGAGCCAACATCACTGATTCTGAAAGCCATGCATGCAAAGCTTTTCTGAGAGTGACTGTTTCCAATTGTTCTGTTGGAATCAAGTGTAGACTCAGTTTCTTTGAGGAAGCAGAAATGCCCTGAAAATACCTATTTCCTTATGCTTTTTCTTTATGCTCTGAACATACTCTTGAGTACATTGCTCTCAGGTCGAGGAGAAACAGACAAACAAACAGAAACAAGAAAGACAATACGCCTCCACCTAGCCTCATTTCTCCCTGGATGTCACATCTGCTGAAAGCTGTTATATACGTGTCACTCTCTTGTCCAATATTTGCCAGCCCAGCACTTTCATTGTCATCAGATTTTCAAACTTTCTAGTGCTCTGAAATTCTTCCTTCCCAGCCCTTTCTACTGCCAGGAGGAAATGGAATTCTGGACAAGGATGCAGCATCTGGAAACCTGACCTGGGATTGCAGCTTGAGCATCCTAATGGATGCAGACCTCACGCAGCAAGGAATTTTCTGTGCCATTTCTCAGTGTGATTTTAAAGACTGCTTTCCATTGATTTGGGGGGGGGGTGTAATTGAGGGATTTGAAACTTGTTGGAAACTGATGAGGGTGACTGGTTCTAGGGACTTTTTCTGTCATGACATTTCCACTTCTGGCAAGTAAAAATTTTTGATTTTTTGATTTTGACATCCTTTAACCATTCTGAGCATTTTATTAATATTTGTTTTTTGTTTTTGTGCCACACCCAGTGACACTCAGGGGTTACTCCTGGCTATGCACTCAGAAATTGTTCCTGGCTTGGGGGAACCATATGGAACACCAGGGGGTTGAACCATGGTCCGTCCTAAGTCAGACACGTGCAAGGCAAACTCCCTACTGCTGCACCACTGCTTGGGCCCCTCTGAGAATTTTAGAAAGAGCTTTTAGGCAAAAGAAAAAGAGATCATAACTCTTGGGAAGTGTGGTGGAGAAGCAAAGGTGGTCTTTAATAATATAAGGACTCTTTCCTCAGACTGTGTCATGGACTATTTAAAAAATAAATATGGATTTTAGAAAAAAAATATCATCTCCCTGCCACTCCTGCCTTCTGCACACACCTTTAATGATTTGCAGGGTGGATTATAAGCCAAGGTTTGAAGGTGTCACTTCATAGAAAGTGTTGGCACAAATGAACACCTCGCTTTCTGCTCCTTTTTGATCAATAGTTTGTGTAACTCTCAGAAGCTTTAAAATTGCTCCACTGAAATTTTTATCACCTCATTGGAGTTTACGCTCTGACACAGAAGCTTAATATTCTGTTTAATGGGTTGCGTTTTGAGGAATGCTTAAATGTCTGCCTCTTCATAATGGGCTTTTGGACTGCTAAGTACTCAGACATGTTCAAAACAAGACACAAGAATGAAATGAAAACAAAAAAGCCATGAGCAGGTGATAAGTTAGCAGTAAATATGAGGCCCTAATAATAATAGGTGATACTATCAAACAGTGTGTGACTGGCTGGAAAATATGATCTCACTTATTTTGTTGGGGCTAGAGAAATAGTACATGTATTGTATGAAGCTGACCCCAGAGCTCTGCTTGGTCTGCCCCCTGACCCCAAGATCATGTCAGACTTTGCATTCTGCTCCCGAGCTAATAATTATCTTTTTTTTAATAGCTGTATTTTCCACATCTTTGTATGATGTAGTAATTCCTATTCTACTTTTTTCCTTTCACTTCCTCAGTGATCAGGTTTTGGGGTTTGGATCCAGGACCGTAGGCATGAAAGACATGCATCACACTACTGACAACACTTATGTCCCTCTGAGGTTACACAAAACATTCGGTGTCATCCTTTTTTATTTTTATTGACTAGAGTAGACATCTACCCATTTTTGTAGAGGATGCTTCCCATGTCACCCAGGTCTTCCCAAGGCAACCGTGTCCGGGTGACCATGGCTGATTCTTTTGGAGCTGTAAATTTAATGACAGGCCTTCTGGTTGTGGCATCACTCTTGCCCCGCATTGCCAGGGTTACCAGAGCTCCCCAGTACCATCAGTGCCTTCCGGGGTCCCCCTCAGCAGTGCTATAACGCTGTACCAAGTGGTGCTTGGGAGACCAGGGCCAAGATCTCAGTGCAGAACTCACCGCACCCTCCAATCTCTGCAGTGAGTGAACACAGCTGTTTCAGGGCACTTTGCAGATGTTTCTACAGAACATGTTTGGTTCAGTCCTCAGCACCTGGGCCTGTCCTTGCTCACTTACTTCTATCTGTCACTTTCTAATAAAGATTAAGCCCAGCTCAACAGAGGTGCCTAGGGCTTTAGGTGCAGAAAATGACTTGAATCTTAAAAGCTCAGCTTCCAGCAAGAGAGAATGTGTCTGCCATGTAGTCAAGCAGAGTGGAGTGTGTTTCTTGAAGAAGCCCGGGAGAACACAGTGCCCCAGAACGCTGAGCAATGTCATGTCACTGAGGTAGGAAGTTACTGATGTGCTGCTCCCAGGCTCCTGGGGGGAACCAGCCGCCCACTTACCTGCACAGGAAGTAGCAAGCTGTTCTCCTCATTTTGAGCACAGACAGCTTGTCTGTTTCCTGCTCTGTTGTGATAATTGCTTCCAATGGTGGCTCAGGGAATGCTGCTGAGAAACAATAACCCTTTCCTCATCAGTCTGTAGGATTCTGTAACAGGCAATTAGCAAATTTGCAGGTAGTTGGCAAGAAGGGATTATCTGATGGTAGAGGCAAATGTGGTTTAAGGAATAATGCATCCAATGATGACCTTATTTCTGTGGAATGGTCTGTGGTGATTTCCTCATGAGAAATATCTGTCAACAGGATTATCTCAGAGTCCTCTAAAATATGATCTTTGACCAACCTACCAAACTTTCTTCTTTCTGTTGCTTGTATTTTTTTCTTTTTCTTTTGGAAGTGGAAAGAGAAAAATCTGCTTCCTCCAAGGCCAGAGGATGCTGTGTGCTAAGGTAGAGAGAGTCTTCTTTAGCCAATGTCTCAAAAAAGTCAAGTGGACTAAGTAACAAGATATGTTTGAAGCTATTCCATGAAACTGTTTGAGGAGAGAAAGTGCAGAGGCTGAAGAATATTCAGAAAGAATGAGGCATTGAGACAATCTAATTGAAGGTTTCTAAGAAAACAACTATGTCCAAGTGTAGGTGAGTTCCAAAGCTTTGCTTGAAATCATTGGAAAAGAAGAAGATCCAGCCCAGAGAAATATATCTTTACATGATATAGATTTCATCTAAAAGAACTCTGTTAAAAATGTCATCTGCAAAGACATGGAATAAAAAAGATGCTTGAAACAATTACTGATTACTTGAATCAATTTTTACTATGCTAGGAACTAAAATCAGTTTTCAGCTCCATTATTATTATTTCTTAAAAACAAATTGCATTATTTAAACATCATGGTTACAATTTTCTTCATAATACAATTGTGCTTTTTTTAAATCACTATTTCAAAGTTGTTGGTGATTGAGTTTGTCATACAACTTACAACAGTTTTTCTTTACTAATGTCCTGTCACCATGTCCCTAGTTTTTCTCCCACCCTCCTCTCACCTAACTCTTGGGCAGACATTTCTCTCTCTCTCTTTCTCTCCACCCATTCCTTTGTACCCATTATAGATGTTGGGGTTTGCACTATTGTTATTGAAGACATATCATACCTATCACTTTATCTCCTTTCAGCACACAGTTCTTGTCCCGAGTGGTCATTTAGAACTTCCATTATCCGAGTGGTCCCTTCTTTGCTTTAACTAAATTCTCCCACTCTTTGTGGCAAGCTTCCTACTTTGTAGGACTTAGCATAGGACCTATTCCCTGCTAGGTACTGCTAGGTACATTTCTACCCAAATGTATAGAAAATGTCCATATGTTTTTAAAAGAATCAAGGCATTGCAGAATCCTCTTTATGTTGAAGTAGTTCATCCTTTCATCAACCTCTATTGTCTTCCAATCTGAGGGTATAAGTCAGGGCTCCTCCAACTACAACCCCTGGACCACGTGCAAGTACATTTATCTGGCCCACAGGGTGGTTTTATCTCTGCTGCCTGTTCTACTTAGCTACTGACGTCTCTTATATCTGAAATGCACATGTGTGGATGTGTGCTGCACTCTTCGACTCCCCTCCTTCTCTCTCTCTCTCTCAATTCCTCAAACTATAGTCTGCCATAAGCAGGCCCATATTCTCATTGAAGTACTGGTAAATTTCTTGATTTAACTTTACTTGTTCTTTATTTAATTTTGTATTTGTTCATATTAAATTAAAAATAAAATATGTGTAGTGCGCATAGGATTCTTTTCATAGTATTTTATTCTACAGTCTGAACCTCTAAGAGTCTGAGGGACTGTGAACTGGTTCCATTTAAAAAGTTTGAGAATGCCTGTAAGTCATGAATGGCTAACACTGGGCTTCATCTCAATTATTATCATACCCAATTCCTACATTCACATCATGCTTTGAAAATCAGTTGAGTCTCATCTTAAATAGGACACAGTGACACAGAGAAAGATCAATATTATTATCTATACTCTCTACTAAAGACTGTGCTCCCCCAAATCTTTTTGACTGAATCATCATGTGAATGTACTTATTGGTAGGACATATGAGAGGTCTGAAGATGGAGTCCTCAGGGATAAGAGGTTTGTCTTTTTCACAGTGCCCAGAAAGCTTTCTCTTCCACCTGGTGTTGACTATGCTAGAAGGCAGTTCTCTGACTCAGGAGCTGGGTTCCACTCAATCCCTGTCTTATTAGTGCTTTGACCTTTGTTATCCTGACTCTGGATGTTTGAGGAATACATTTAGGTATAATAGCTGAGTCACCCCATCTTTGATATTGCACCAGAGCAAAGATCTTTTCCTTTGGGGTCTCAATGTCAAAAAATGATGTTATCTCAGAACCACTGTGGACTGTATGGCCGGCATGTGAAATAGTGTCTGTCTTTTGACCCAGGACAGAACAGTCCAGAAATAAATGACTTCGATGGAATGAAATTTAAGGAGCTCACATACACTCACAGAGAGACATGGATATGCAGTGGCACAGAGGCCAATTGAGGTCCACTCACTCACTGACATACACAAACGCACATGGAGAGAGAAAAGCAAGTACATACAAATGCACATATACACCCTGATTCTTCAGAGCCAGCTGTTCCAAAAACTTCCATGCTCTTCAGATACCTGACTTTAAAGAGTTAACGAAGTCTGCTTTTTCCCTATAAATAATCTAAAAATTTAGCATGGTCCTAACATCTTAATACCAATGTATTTTTTCTTATATTTTTTATTGAAGGACCATGAGATACAGAGTTATCAAATGAATTTCAGTCATACAAGGTTCCAACATCCATCCCTTCACAGTGAACATTTTGTACCACCAATGTCCTCAGTTTCCAAAGTATTTTAAAGTAGTTATTATTTCTTTTCTTCCAAAAGGGATTGGTCTAACTCTTTCTATAATCTGTATGGCAAAGAGAACACTATATGACATGAATGCAAAGATCCCAAAATCTCTGCTCATACTTTTTGGTGCCATCAATAGTCAGTAGTGTTAGTAGTACTTTGCTCTAATAATACATAATTTCTTTACTGAAACCCACTTCTGGGTAGTATAAACTTATACTTGTAGTTTTTTTTTTCAATATTTCAAAGACTGTCATGTGTATAATTGTCTCTTGGGATGACAACATAAAGGATTGCTGGTTGGGAGTTTAACTCTTGACTTAGTTGGTCTGAGGTCCTCACCAGGATGACTAATGGAGAGGAGAATCCTGAAGTTCTGAAGTTAATACTCAAGCACCCTAGACTCCTCTTCATAAAAACTGAATTTTTTTTGGACTACAGTTGTTTGCATAGTAAATGTAATCACATTTGTAACTGTGTAGGAGGTGAGATGGAGTTGGCATGCAGAGAATTGATCTAATCCATTCGTTTTCTAAAATACACCTTAAAATTATTTCCCTGATGGTGCAGGGAATTCTGACCACATTGTGGGAGCATATCTAGCACCCCTGTTTTCAAAGGTTTGCTGGTTTTGATTTGCCAATATGTAGAAAGTCTTTTCTGCTATGATGAATGAAACTTTCTGGCATTTATTCCCTATTTATGTAAATGGTGAGCTAGGAAAGTATTTTAGAATGATTGACATGTATCTTTGAAAAGACTATTCCAAGATAAATTGGATCCCTATTGGATTATGATGGAAATGTCTTGGATTGGATTCATTAGACCTTTGCCACCATCCAGTCTTCTGGTCAGAAAGGTCAAAATTGAATGAGATTCCAGAAACATCTCTCCAATGTCACTTTACTAGAAAAATCAGTAGGAATTTAAAACCTGTCTAGAGTAATTGAAGAACGCTTCTAAGAAAATAAGAATTGCATTACTGTGGAAGCAACTGATTGGGACTCAAGTTTGGGCTTATTTTTAGTGAGTATGAAATTCCTTGGAAAATTTAAATGTCTAAAATAGTATTTTAATTTTGTTTTTTAAAAAGATTATTTAATTGAATCACCATAAGAAAGACAGTTATAAATGTCTGATAGTGCTACTATTTATTGGTAGTTTAATAATTTATCCAAAACCAAAGCAGATTCAACAGTAGAGTAGAATTTTTCATAAAACACATTGCAGAATTAAAACTTTTTTAGAGAGCTTGGAACTTGAGCTTGAACTGCCAGTCAAGGTGGCTGAGAAACCACTAATGCCCTCTGAGCACTGCTTGAGGAATCCATTCCGCCTCCAAAAAAAAAAAAATAAGCAGAAGAAGAATAGAAAACCATAGTAAAAGATCAAGTGTAATTTATAACAAAGAGGAAAAGGTCAAGGGCCTTCTAGCTTGAAATAAAAATTTTATCAAAGAATGATAAAATATGGCTGAGAAAGATTTGAGTTTAAAAGTATTTCTCAGGAATTGGAAAGAAATTAACTCTTAAAATTCAAAAGTAATATATTTTAAACTTATTTGAACCTTCAAGGACTATTTAGACAGTTTAATGATTTTTATTCTAATGGTTGTTCTGAAACTGTAATAGTCTAAATTTATTCTCAGGGTTGAAGGTCTCCCATCCTTTAGCCAGGGTCATCTTAGAATGTCACTTGCTGTCGTTTCCTATAAAGTAGGTTTTCAGCACCCAGGCTGCATGAAGTGAAGGTATTAAGCTTTATTTCACACAAACCTGGCCACAAAAAGGCTGACCTATACATTCCCTTCAGAAGTAAGAACTATTTAAAAAAAGGAAGGCACAAATCTGGCTTCTACATGGATGGATATGGAGGGTATTATATGGAATGAAATGAGTGAGAGAGGCATAGACATAGAATGATCACATTTATTTGTAGGATATACAATAATTAATATGGTAATAATATTCAGAGACAATAGATGAGGTCCATGGTTAGAAGCTTACCAGAAAGAGGAGGGGATTACAATTAGGGCAGAGGAGAGACCCTAGGACGATGATAGTTGGAAATGGAGGTAGAGAGGGAGGAGTGTGGGGAGGGAATAAAAGAGAGAGAGAACATAAAATAAAAATAAAAGAGAGAGGAAAGAGAGAGGACATGAAAGAAAGAGAACATGAGAAAGAGAGAGAGATGTCTGCTATGGAGTCAGGAAGTGGTGAGAGAGTGAATGAAACTGGGCACATTGGTGGCAGAAAATGTGCACTAGTTAAGGGTGTTGGACATTATATGACTGAAGCTCAATCATAAATAACTTTGTAACTGGATATCTTATGGTTATATAATTAAAATTAATTAATTAAATAAAGTCTCTAACAACAGTAATTGTGACCCCTTGGAACTTAAAACACTATCCATGGGTTGGTGTCAGTCCACAAGTGAAGAAAGCTTAAAAATTACTGTTCTGTCACTGCTGTGACAGGGGCCTATTTTGTGGGTATAAAAGGTTGAGGTCCCCCAGGAGTCCCATATGGTCCCCCACGCCAGGAGTAATTTCTGAGTAGTGCATAGCCAGAAGTAAACCCTGAGCATCACTGGCTGTGGCCCAAAACAACAACAACAACGAGAAACAAAGAAAAAGGGGGGGCTTTATATATATAAGCTACTGAAATATCTTACATATATGTAGGATTCTATTTTTAAATGACTATGTCTAGTGAATTTTTGGGTGTTGCATTCAGGGAAATATTTGATTCGCCGTCTTAAAAAAATCTCTTTATGTCGCATACTATTTAAAGGATTACATCAATCAAAATTAAAAAAAGAACATAAAAAGAACGAAAAGTTAAAGATTCTGAGAAAAAGATCAAAGAAGGGAGGCCAATCCTTGCCTGCAGGTGCCTGAGGTTTTAGTACTGGAGCTACATGGTCTCCAAAGAACCACTAAGAGATAACAGAAGAGAGGGCATTTGCCTTGCACATTGTTGACTCAGGTTTTATCGTCTGCATCTCATTATGTTCCATGAGCACCTGCTGGAGTGATTCTTGAGTGTAAAGCAAGGAGGAACCTCTGAGTATTCCAGGTCTGCCCCCAAAGCAAAACAAAGAAACAAATAAAAGTACCACAGAGTCCCCCTAAGATCCCTGGGAGTATGGTGGTAGATAGCAGAAACAACAAACCTCAGAAAACGTGGCAGGGGAAGGGTTGTGTGATTGGGGTCCAGGAAGATGGGCTTTGAGAGGAACAAGAACTGATCCTAGGGGCTGAATAAATAGGACTGGGGTTAAAGTGTTGCATGCTATTCCACCATCCACACTTTGAATCTGAGCATCACCCATGATCTCTTGAGCACTGCCAATAGTCACTTCTGAGCACTGAGCCATAAATAGCCCCAGAGCAACACTAACAATGACTATCACCTTTAAAACAAAACAAAATAGTTTTTTCAGTCTCTGATTGTTTCAGTTGTCCTCCCTGCAATCCCAACCACAGTGAACATCTTCATTTGGCCAAACTTCCTTGGCTAACAGAAGATGTTTATTCCAAATCCTGGCTCATCACTAAAAGGGAGGGACTTTTAGAAATGAGTTGGGTAGGTCCCATGAAAGACAAATTTCTACTCTACACTTTGTGTATTATTAGATTGATTTTTTTTTCCTTCTTCCAGGTAAGAGTATGGAGTATCAAATACTACTAGCTCATTCCTCTGACCTTCCACCTCCTCTTCTCACCTCTGAAACTTTCTTCTCTTTCCTTTATTCACCCTTTTTTCCTACTCCCCACTCTCCCCCTCTTTCTTTCCCTTCTCCTTTTATTCCTTTTCCTCTACCTGTTTCATCTATTAGAATTATGTAATCTGCTATTTTACTTTCAATAACTTTATCAAAGATTCAGTTTGTTTGGAATTAAATAAAAAATAGCTAACCTTCCTAAGTAGCATAATAAAAACTAACTGAAACTTAGCCTGGGATATAACAAGGAGATTTTAAGCTGTTTCCCCTTTAAATTAGCATTATGAAAACCAATGTATTCTGTTTTTAAGGAGTGAACCTATAAGTTTTATTATACTTTAAGATATTTTGCAAGTATCACCCTTGTTTGCTCATTCTCTTTTTTGAGTAAGCATCTTTGCTAGACTTTCTCTTACTTAAATAAATGCTTTACTTACACCAAAAACAGTATTGCCCCCTTTACCTTTTGAAATCAATCCTGGCTTTTAATTAAAAAAAAAATGTAATATTAGGTACTCAAAAGATTGCAATACTTGTTGGATACAAAGCTATCAAACGTATTGACTTTCTTATGCGCATGACTATAAAATAAGTTGATTTCTCAGACTGTGGTCAAAAGTTACTTACCTTTGTTTTAAAGCTGATGAACTTGGGCAGGTGTGGCCAAGAAAGGTTATATTTCATCAAGGTCTGGAGACAGTAGAGCTGTTCATCCCAACCAAGGGCCAAGGTGTGAGAGGTGATAAGCATAACACTGTCCTGACTAATGTTTGGAAACTGCTCGCTGCTATTCTGTAGTTCCAATGTAGTATTTGTGAGGACAGCATCGAATGTGTTATTACTCTTTTATTTTCAGCTTTAGATTCCATTTTCACTCTTCTCTGAAGTTGCAAATAAAATCCTGCCTAAAGTAGAACTTGACTTTTATGTAAAAAGTAGCTCTATTCCTACTATCAAGAAAAGAAATCTACATGCTAATATCAGTTGAAATCCTTGATGCTTTGGGCTCAAGGCTGTTATGAACCATCCCAAACAATAAACCATAGCTGGTACTTACTCTGCACATATTCTGATTTATAAAATATG
Source organism: Suncus etruscus (assembly GCF_024139225.1). NCBI lineage: Eukaryota > Metazoa > Chordata > Mammalia > Eulipotyphla > Soricidae > Suncus > Suncus etruscus. Next base: position 88,384,430 of record NC_064849.1, read on the forward strand.
AGAAAAAGAGTCGATTGAATTCCCAAATGTGTGGTAAGAGGATCCTAAGTTAATTTTGACTTATAAAAAGCAACAAAGCCCAAAACAAAACATCTGCATAATTATTTACTTAGCTTTGAAAGAAACCTGTGATTAATCTTTAAAGGTAGAGAAAACACATACACACATACACAAATGGCAGGCAAGACTTTAAAAGTCACAAACATGCTATTGTAATGCAGACATTTCTCTCTATTTTTTGAGTATTGAAGGTTCTATATGAACTGAGATCTGAGATGAAGAGGGAGAGAGACAGAGAGAGACAGAGAGAGAGAGAGAGAGAGAGAGAGAGATATCAGACTCTTCAACAATCAGCTCCCCCACCCCTGCTGTTCTCTGCTTGATTAGGGAGATAAGATTGATAGCACCCAAAGTCTAGCATCAGTTCCAGACTGCTGGGAAATTGAGTGATGAGTTTCCTAAATTCAGATACTGGATCTCCTGATTGTATAATATAAATTTAAGGAACCAGCTTTGACAGCAGAAAAGATTGGTCTCACGTTTTGAATGTTAGCCGAAATGTCAATTTGTGGATTTCCTAGAAATCGGTACTTTCCAATAGAAGAATGCTCTCACTTTTTATTATAGCATCACTGAGACTTATCCAAGTGCTTTCTGCCTACTGTGCTGTGAGTCAGTAATAGCCCCATGCAATGTGCTCCATCTTCTTCTCAAATGTAGAAGGACAATCCCAATGAGGAGGCACAATTAATTCCCTTTTATGATTGTTTCGTGGTCCATTTTTTATTTTAAACTTAATCTATTTCTCCAGTTTATTTGGAAAACATTTTTCTGCTAGATTGACATTTCTGACTATGGAAATAATCCTAACATTGGAAATTACTTGTCATCTATCTTCTCTGAGGGAATTGCTGATGTTTCTGGGCCAATACAGGCCTTCCCTTAGTATATTCTTTACTTAAAAAAGTAATTCATTTTGGGTTTCTTAGTTTTCTTTTCTGCGCTGTTTTCATTTCAAGTATATTGGTTCTAGGAATGGTTTAAAAGATACACAGACTCTACCAGGTATGTGTATGTTTGAGCCAGTAAAGGATGCCAGATTTCAGAGCTGTCTTTCCTTCTTTGGCTGTATGTGGACTATGACAGAAAATTCTGATTTTATTTTGATTTGTGTGTACCACCCCCTAAGCCATAGAATTGGAATAGAAGCATCATCTTTCTTCTTTCTTCTATAAGATAAATTTAAGTTGTTCAAAATTAAACTTAATCTTAGGATCAGTGCACTCAAATTTGATGAAGAGCTCTGATCTTTGGAAAGTTTTTCGCTTTCTTTGTTCAATACTTAAATATTCTGTGATTCTTTAGTCAATGCTTGTTATTTACATACTACACTGTAGTGTATATTTTACAGAATGTACTTAACTTTATATTCTAATAGTTTAAGTTAAAAATTCATGCTTGATGCATGTAGCATATTTCTAAGGCAGGTGGCCCATTTGGAAATTCAAAGTAAGGGATTTAAGAAAGGTGAGGCGGGGCCAGAGAGATAGCATGGAGGTAAGGCGTTTGCCTTTCATGCAGGAGGTCATCTGTTCGAATCCCGGCATCCCATATGGTCCCCTGTGCCTGCCAAGAGCAATTTCTGAGCGTGGAGCCAGGAATAACCCCTGAGCACTGCCGGGTGTGACCCAAAAACCACCAAAAAAAAAAAGAAAGGTGAGGCAGGGAAGCCAGAAGAATTGACCACCAACTATCCTCTCTTGTTTCCCTGAATATAAATTTCACTGAGTTTGAATTTGAAAGAGGAAGTTAGTGTTTTTGATTTTATGTATGCAGTCATGTACATCAGACATACTGAAGTCTTAAGTCTAGGAGCCATAGCCACTTCATTTTGATGCAATATCACACTGAACAATCAAATAGAAAACCAACTCATAACACTCGAGATGAGAGAAATTTCTTAGTTTATTCTATTACCCCCAAGAGAAATCCTAGAAGACATCAGTATGTTTGTGGGAATATAAAAAGACTTATACTAACAAGTCATAAGGATTTTATCAACTAGCCAGCTATTTGCTAGTTACAGAAACTGCTTCACAGAGCAAATCATGTAACCTATAGAGTGACTGAAGTAGGTGTGCTTGGGCCAGGGAGATAGTACAGTGAGTACACTGCCAGCTCAGTTTTTATTGGAGCACCAAAGATGATCCCCCAAGTACTGCCAGGGGTGATCCTTGAGGACAGAGTGAGAAATAAAGCTCCGAGTACTATCTAGTGCCCCCTCACAAAAACAAACAAAACTAAGTAAGTGTCATCACAATCCTGGTATTTAATGATGATAACTCTCTATTTAGCTCATATGCTACATAGGGATTTGGAACTTGAGCAAACATAGCTAATCTATCACCCACCATTTAAGCTCTCCAAAGTCAACTACTGAATTCCTGGACTCTGTTTTATTTATTGAATTTTTGGAGTATGGGCCACTCTCAGCAGTGTTCAGAGCTTACTACTAGGTCTGTGCTTAGGGATCACTCCTGGTGATGCTAGAGGGACATAATGTGGTATTGGGAATCAAACCTGGCCAAGTTGTGTGCAAATAAATTGCCTCCCCACTGTATTGTCACTCTTGCCCCTTGTACTCTTTCTGTAATTTTTTGTTAGTGATAATTGTTTTTATCATAGTTATAAAGTTGTTCATGATTGAATTTCAGTCATACAATGTCCAACATATTTCACTTTCCCCCCTTTAAGTTCTTGTCCAGAGTAATCATTACTAACTCTTATTGCCCCAGTGGTCCCTTTTCTACCCTAACTGCACTTCCTGTTCTTTGTGTCAAACTTCCTACTATGGACCAGTCCTCCTCATCTCTATTGTCTCTGGATATATGCTATTTTAATTTTATATCCCACAAATGAGTATTACCATTCTATGTTTATCCCTTTGCCTCTGATTCATTTCACTCAGCATAATCCTCTCCATATCATCCATGTATAAGCAAATTAACTGGTATATATTATGCCCTACTCACCAATATTGACTGAGTTATCTGTTGACCCAATCATTCTTTAGTAATGTGGGAGAAATAAGATTTGGGAAATTAAAATTTTCACCTTATTCAGACTCTCAAAATCTCCTAAGACCAATGCATAAATATAAAATTTAGATATAAAAAGCAGGTAACCCTTCAATTATTTTTTGGAAGAGCCATTACTCTAAGCTTCTTTCCTATATTCTTTAGAGCAATGATTTTTACAAGATAGCAAGTTTCCTTTCATTGAGCAATGAAGAAAGAAGAAAGAAAGTGCTTCTTACTTTGTTCCATCAATGAGATCTTTCAGAGTAGTTTAGCCTGTGGAGAATGAAAAACTAAGCTGTCCATTCCAGCTTCCTCATTAGTATCCAGGGGGAATAAGAACATGTCAAATAAATTAGAACTAATCATGGGAAATAAAATGACCTCAGCCATCTGAAACCCAAGCGACAAGAAATGGTCTAAGATAAAATGTTTTAAGATAAGTTATGTCAGTGTTCCTGAATTACCAAGTTTTAATAACTTAAGAACTTGTTGCCAGTCCCAAAACTTGTTCATTTTTCTTAAAATAGAATGTGGAACTTCTTTTTTCAAATGCAGATTTGATAATACAATGTGTGATCGACATATGACACCGAATAAAGGCATCATTGTTTGAACCAATCTCTCTTACTCTGAAATAACATTTTCATTAGCAAATTCAACCCAGTCATTTAGGTAGGAAGGAATTTTAAGATGAAACACTTTTAATCAGCTCCTTTCTCTCTTTGAGACACATGGCAACTACTTTAGTTGGAAGACGTGATAGCATCTGTTTGGAGAAGGGCATCACCTTCATGACTGACTTCAAAATGAGCCTTGGGTTGCTGCCAGCCAAATTCCTGCTACCATCATTAAAATTGATTACTCAAACTAATATAATTTAAGGACCTCATAACTTCGAGTTACTTCATGCTATTAGATGTGAATACATGAGTAAAATGAAGAATATAGTTGACATTATTTGGCAGATTGGATCTTATATTATGTTGGTATTATTCCTTTGCCAAATTTTGACTTCCTTTTGAATAATATTTTCACCAAAATCATTGATTTATATAGTCTTTGAAATGAATACATGTTTGTAGACAGTGAATTTAAAATTTGGCTTTCTTCTTCCATTTTAAAATACTAATCATGATTAAGGAGAATACTTCTTTTTTGTTAGGTAAAATATCTATTTTATGTATCCATATGTGCCATGCTAATTTATTTAAATATGTTTTAATATTATTAAAATTATTTTATCTTATTGTTATATTTTTATTTTAAAAATTAATTTTATAGGAACACATATATATATTGCAGTTATATTGCTATATATAATTAGGACCCTTATAGATCATTTAATTTTAGATTCTATTACATATACACACAGAATTGCATATTGCAATGGGAAGTAAAAATCATGATTGGCCATTTCTCTTTTCTGGAAAATGATTTTATTTTTCTCTATAAGGTAATCTATATGAAGAACTTGGGGATCATCTGAATTTTATGATAAGTTCCGTGTCAGGTGAATCATGCAGACTCGTTTCTAGGACACATGGTCCATTTTCTTCAGTAAGGACAAATGTGTTTGCGACTCCTACAGAACTGGGTAGATTGTGCCTCTGAGTCTCTTCTAGGAACCGTTTTGTATCCTCACTTGCTAACCCCCCTTCACTGCTGATTTGGAGTGGGTTCCTGGACTTTCTATCATGCTCTTGCCATCCCAGTGAGTGCTGATGGGAGCTATTTTGAGCTGCTTTATTTGATCACTGGTGACTTTTGTCTGCACATTTGTCCAGTAATCAAGTTTAGGCTTGTAGAATGAACTAAAATAAAACCTTAATTTGCTTTTCTCATTATCTACATCAATTAAAAAGACTTAATTTTCACTCTGAACTGATGATAGCTGTCTCCAAAGGCATTGAGAAAAAAAGTATATATTTGTGACTCTGTTCTAGATACCTACATTTTTCTTTCCTTTGGGCTTTCCAATTAGAAGGGAGGCTTTACTTTCTGATAAGTGAATGGGACAAAGAAGAAAGAACTCTGAAACATGTTTAGTATGTCCACAATGAATGTTTTTCTACATACACTCTTTGTGTGTATGTGTGTTTTAGTAACACATAAATCTCCATATTATGTAGAGATGATTTATACCATGTTTAGAGAATACATATTATTACTACATTATTATTATTATGAATAACAATATTCTCATGGAATTAATAAATATAAACTTTTTTTTTTATTTTCTTCCATATTAATTTATTGTTGAGCAATTTTCTTTTTTTTTTTTTTATTTTTTTTTTTAATTTTTTTTTATTTAAACACCTTGATTACATACATGATTGTGTTTGGGTTTCAGTCATAAAAGGAACACCACCCATCACCAGTGCAACATTCCCATCACCCAAGTCCCAAATCACCCTCCTCCCCACCCAACCCCCGCCTGTACCCTAAACAAGCTCTACATTTCCCTCATACATTCTCAATATTAGGACAGTTCAAAATGTAGTTATTTCTCTAACTAAACTCATCACGCTTTGTGGTGAGCTTCCTGAGGTGAGCTGGAACTTCCAGCTCTTTTCTCTTTTGTGTCTGAAAATTATTATTACAAGGGTGTCTTTCATTTTTCTTAAAACCCATAGATGAGTGAGACCATTCTGCGTTTTTCTCTCTCTCTCTGACTTATTTCACTCAGCATAATAGATTCCATGTACATCCATGTATAGGAAAATTTCATGACTTCATCTCTCCTGACAGCTGCATAATATTCCATTGTGTATATGTACCACAGTTTCTTTAGCCATTCATCTGTTGAAGGGCATCTTGGTTGTTTCCAGAGTCTTGCTATGGTAAATAGAGCTGCAATGAATATAGGTGTAAGGAAGGGGTTTTTGTATTGTATTTTTGTGTTCCTAGGGTATATTCCTAGGAGTGGTATAGCTGGATCGTATGGGAGCTCGATTTCCAGTTTTTGGAGGAATCTCCATATCGCTTTCCATAAAGGTTGAACTAGACAGCATTCCCACCAGCAGTGGATAAGAGTTCCTTTCTCTCCACATCCCCGCCAACACTGTTTATTCTCATTCTTTGTGATGTGTGCCATTCTCTGGGGTGTGAGGTGGTATCTCATCGTTGTTTTGATTTGCATCTCCCTGATGATTAGTGATGTGGAACATTTTTTCATGTGTCTTTTGGCCATGCGTATTTCTTCTTTGTCAAAGTGTCTGTTCATTTCTTCTCCCCATTTTTTGATGGGGTTAGATGTTTTTTTCTTGTAAAGTTCTGTCAGTGCCTTGTATATTTTGGAGATTAGCCCCTTATCTGATGGGTATTGGGTGAATAGTTTCTCCCACTCAGTGGGTGGCTCTTGTATCCTGGGCACTATTTCCTTTGAGGTGCAGAAGCTTCTCAGCTTAATATATTCCCATCTGTTAATCTCTGCTTTCACTTGCTTGGAGAGTGCAGTTTCCTCCTTGAAGATGCCTGTAATGTCCTGTAGTGTTTGCCTATGTGCTGTTCTATATATCTTATGGTTTTGGGGCTGATATCGAGGTCTTTAATCCATTTGGATTTTACCTTTGTACATGATGTTAGCTGGGGGTCTAAGTTTAATTTTTTGCAAGTGGCTATCCAATTGTGCCAACACCACTTGTTGAAGAGGCTTTCCCTGCTCCATTTAGGATTTCCTGCTCCTTTATCAAAAATTAGATGGTTGTATCTCTGGGGAACATTTTCTGAGTATTCAAGCCTATTCCACTGATCTGAGGACCTATCCTTATTCCAATACCATGCTGTTTTGATAACTGTTGCTTTGTAGTACAGTTTAAAGTTGGGAAAAGTAATTCCTCCCATATTCTTTTTCCCAATGATTGCTTTAGCTATTCGAGGGTGTTTATTGTTCCAAATGAATTTCAAAAGTGTCTGATCCACTTCTTTGAAGAATGTCATGGGTATCTTTAGAGGGATGGCATTAAATCTGTATAATGCCTTGGGGAGTATTGACATTTTGATGATGTTAATCCTGCCAATCCATGAGCAGGGTATGTGTTTCCATTTCCGTGTGTCCTCTCTTATTTCTTGGAGCAGAGTTTTATAGTTTTCTTTGTATAGGTCCTTCACATATTTAGTCAAGTTGATTCCAAGATATTTGAGTTTGTGTGGTACTATTGTGAATGGGGTTGTTTTCTTAATGTCCATTTCTTCTTTATTACTGTTGGTGTATAGAAAGGCCATTGATTTTTGTGTGTTAATTTTGTAGCCTGCCACCTTGCTATATGAGTCTATTGTTTCTAGAAGCTTTTTGATAGAGTCTTTAGGGTTTTCTAAGTAGAGTATCATGTCATCTGCAAACAGTGAGAGCTTGACTTCTTCCTTTCCTATCTGGATTCCCTTGATATCCTTTTCTTGCCTAATCGCTATAGCAAGTACTTCCAGTGCTATGTTGAATAGGAGTGGTGAGAGAGGACAGCCTTGTCTTGTGCCAGAATTTAGAGGGAAGGCTTTCAGTTTTTCTCCATTGAGGATAATATTTGCCACTGGCTTGTGGTAGATGGCCTTCACTATATTGAGAAAGGTTCCCTCCATTCCCATCTTGCTGAGAGTTTTGATCAAGAATGGGTGTTGGACCTTATCAAATGCTTTCTCTGCATCTATTGATATGATCATGTGGTTTTTATTTTTCTTGTTATTGATGTTGTGTATTATGTTGATAGATTTACGGATGTTAAACCAGCCTTGCATTCCTGGGATGAAACCTACTTGATCGTAGTGGATGATCTTCTTAATGAGGCATTGAATCCTATTTGCCAGGATTTTGTTGAGGATCTTTGCATCTGCATTCATCAGTGATATTGGTCTGTAATTTTCTTTTTTGGTAGCGTCTCTGTCTGGTTTAGGTATCAAGGTGATGTTGGCTTCATAAAAGCTATTTGGGAGTGTTTCTGTTTGTTCAATTTCATGAAAGAGTCTTGCCAAGATTGGCAGTAGTTCCTCTTGGAAAGTTTGATAGAATTCATTAGTGAATCCATCTGGACCTGGGCTTTTGTTTTTCGGCAGACATTTGATTACTGTTTTAATTTCATCAATGGTGATGGGGGTGTTTAGATATGCTACATCCTCTTCCTTCAACCGTGGAAGATTATAAGAGTCCAAGAATTTATCCATTTCTTCCAGGTTCTCATTTTTAGTGGCGTAGAGTTTTTCAAAGTAGTTTCTGATTACCCTTTGAATCTCTGTCATATCAGTAGTGATCTCTCCTTTTTCATTCCTGATACGAGTTATCAAGTTTCTCTCTCTCTCTTTCTTTGTTAGGTTTGCCAGTGGTCTATCAATCTTGTTTATTTTTTCAAAGAACCAACTTCTGCTTTCGTTGATCTTTCGGATTGTTTTTTGAGTTTCCACTTCGTTGATTTCTGCTCTCAGCTTTGTTATTTCCTTCTGTCTTCCTGTTCTTGGGTCCTTTTGTTGAGCATTTTCTAGTTCTATTAGCTGTGTCATTAAGCTACTCAGGTAAGCTCCTTCTTCCTTCCTGATGTGTGCTTGCAAAGCTATAAATTTTCCTCTCAGTACTGCTTTTGCTGTGTCCCATAAGTTCTGAGAGTTTGTGTCTTTATTGTCATTTGTTTCCAGGAACCTTTTGATTTCCTCCTTGATTTCATCTCGGACCCACTGGTTATTGAGCATGAGGCTGTTTAACTTCCAGGTGTTAAAGTGTTTCTTCTGAGTCCCTTTGGAGTTCACAAATAATTTCAGAGCCTTGTGGTCAGCGAAGGTAGTCTGCAAAATTTCTATCCTCTTGATCTTATGGAGGTATGTTTTATGTGCCAGCATGTAGTCTATCCTGGAGAATGTCCCATGTACATTGGAGAAGAATGTGTATCCAGGTTTCTGGGGATGGAGTGTCCTATATATATCCACTAGGCCTCTTTCTTCCATTTCTCTCCTCAGGTCTAGTATATTCTTGTTGGGTTTCAGTCTGGTTGACCTGTCCAGTGTTGACAAAGCCATGTTAAGGTCCCCCACAATTATTGTGTTGTTGTTGATATTATTTTTCAGATTTGTCAACAGTTGTATTAAATATTTTGCTGGCCCCTCATTCGGTGCATATATGTTTAGGAGAGTGAATTCTTCCTGCTCTACGTACCCCTTGATTAATATAAAATGTCCGTCTTTGTCCCTTACAACCTTCCTGAGTATAAAGTTTGCATTATCTGATATTAGTATGGCCACTCCAGCTTTTTTATGGGTGTTGTTTGCTTGGATAACTTTTCTCCAGCCTTTTATTTTGAGTCTATGTTTGTTCTGACTATTCAGGTGCGTTTCTTGTAGGCAGCAGAAGGTTGGATTGAGTTTTTTGATCCATTTAGCCACTCTGTGTCTCTTAACTGGTGCATTTAGTCCATTGACGTTGAGAGAAAGAATTGTCCTGGGATTTAACGCCATCTTTATTTCAAAATTTGGTGTGTCTTTTGGGTAGTCTTGTCTTAGATTAGGTCTTTCAGTTTTTCTCTTAAGACTGGTTTTGTGTCTATGAAGTTTCTGAGCTGTTTTTTTTCTGTGAAACCATGTATTCTTCCATCAAACCGGAAAGTGAGTTTTGCTGGGTATAGTATTCTGGGTGAAGCATTCATTTCATTCAGTCTTGTCACAATATCCCACCACTGCTTTCTGGCATTGAGCGTTTCTGGTGACAGGTCTGCTGTAAATCTCAGGGAAGCTTGCTTGAACATGATTTCCCCTTTTGATCTTGCTGTTTTCAGAATTCTGTCTCTATCTGTGGGATTTGTCATTGTGACTAGGATGTGTCTTGGGGTGGTTTTTCTGGGGTCTCTTTTGGTTGGTACTCTTCGGGCATGCAGGATTTGATCACATATATTCTTTAGCTCTGGAAGTTTCTCTTTAATGATGTTCTTGACCATTGATTCTTCCTGGAAATTTTCTTCCTGGGTCTCTGGGACTCCAATGATTCTTAAGTTGTTTCTGTTGATCTTATCATAAACTTCTATTTTCGTCTGTTCCCATTCTTTGACTAATTTTTCCATTGTCTGCTCATTTGCTTTAAGTTTTTTGTCCAATCTCTCCTGCTGTATGGAATTGTTATGTATCTCATCTTCCACAGCACCAAGTCTATTCTCAGCTTCTGATACCCTGTCCCAGAGCTTATCCATTTTGTCATTCACTTCGTTTACTGAGTTTTTCAGGCCTGTTAGTTGACATGTTATTTCAGTTTGGAGTTTTGTCATTTCTGCCTTCATATTTTCTTGGTTCTTATTAGTGTTCTGTTCAACTCGATCCATGGTTTCTTGGAGTCTGTTGAGCACCTTCCATATTGCTAGTCTAAAGTCCTTATCTGAGAGGTTGATTAGTTGTTCAGTCATTATCTGGTCCTCAGAATTGTCATCTTCATTCTCTATGTCTGATGCTGGCCTGCGCTGTTTCCCCATTGTCACATTTGTATTGTGGGTTTTTCTACGTGTTGTAGTGGTATTCATTGTCTATATGATGTAGGCAGCACACTCCTCTGGCTCCTCCCTTTCTGGATGGGCTGACTTGCCTCTAAGGGAGGGGATTCCTCCGTGGATGAAGCCTCACACTGGGTCAAATCTTAGGCCCGAGCATGCAACAGAGAAGACAGTCCAGAGAGAAATGTTTGCTTCTGTGATATAGCACCGTTCTTAGTGTGATTTTTCCTTCTTGTTGCAATGGAGTTCTTTCCTTAGAAAGAGTGCACGGCCGCGTAGCGAAGCGGAGCGGCCGTGCTCCTCTGAGCCTCTTTTTGCCCCACTCGCAAGAGTTTCACGCAAGAGGACAGTAGACAGACATAGACAGGTCACACTCACAGTCTTTCACAGCTGAGCCCCACTGGGCCGGTGTCATAAATATAAACTTTTAAAGAGGTCATCTTTTTGAAAGGCACGAGATTCCACAAGGTCAACATTTTCAGAGATAATTAAGCAATGAATTTCTAACCAAGACCTATTATTTTCACTTAACACTCCTCAACAAACTACCTTCATAAAGGGCATTAGAGGCACTGAGTGAGAAGTGAGAGGGAGTCACAATTCTCATTCTAAGTCTACTGCTTTTTCTTCTATTTAGACAATCTTCCTTTATTGTAGCTTGAATTTTTGTGTCTAGAGTTAGTGATCTTGAAGAGATTTTGGGAGGTTTGGCCACACCCAGGTGCTCAGGGGTTACTTATGGCTCTGCAGTTAGAAATCATTCCTGGCAGACTCAGAACCATATGAGATGCTGGGCATCAAACTCAGGTTAGCTGCATGCAAGGCAAATGCCCTACTCATTGTGCTATTGCTCTGGCACCTATATGTTTTTTTTAATGTAACATTTTAGAATTCATGTGATGGATAGAGTTTTAATTTTTATGGCATAGGACTCTTAAAATCAATTTTGCTGTTTCCTAAAATTTCTTACCATAATTATAGTCAATTTAAAAATAATGACTTTTTCTAGTAACCTTTGTTAAACTACTTTCTTTGAGTTTGGTAAAACAAATAAAACACACAAGCATCATCACACTCTGGTATTTTTATACCTAACATTTTATCTTTTTTATAATAGCTAGAACTGACTTTCAATATACAAATTTTTAAAAATAAGATATTCCCTGCTAAAAGCATTTTTACTAAATCATTCACTAATTTTTAGTCACCCACATAAATATAATCAAATCCAAGAATCAATGACACATTTTTCAGCAATTCTGTCATATTCAGACTACCACCAACATTCTTTAAAATATTCCATTCTTTGCTAGGAAGCAATATTACAGGTAATAATGCATTTGCCTTGCATGCAGCTCACTGGGGTTCAAATCCTGGCAATACAGAGAATCACCAGGAGGGACCCCTGAACACAGAGCCAGGATTTAAACCCTGAGCACTTGCTGCATCTGCTGGGTATAACTCCAAACCTGTACAAACTCCCAAATATTACATTTTACTTGTGCAATTTTATTTATTTATTTATTTATTGATTGATTGATTGATTTGTTTTTGGGTCACACCGGCAGCGCTCAGAGGTTACTGCTGGCTCTGTGCTCAAAAATCACTCCTGGCAGGCTTTGGGGACCATATTGGATGCCAGGACTCAAACCATTGTCTGTCCTGGATTGGCTGCATGCAAGGCAAATGCCCTGCCACTGTGCTATCTCTCCAGCCCAACCATTACTTTAATTTACCCCACTTGGGCGTAATCTCCATGACCTGATAGATGTTGATCACCAGGGTTAAAGTTCCTAACTTCTCTCTTAGCCTAGGCTCTTCCTAAGCCCTGAGCCTTTTCCTGGTTTTTTCTTCATAGAGGTGCCAGCACAGAGCTGTGAGCATCACCTTGTTAAGTGAGAACAGTACCTGGTTGGGAACTTACTACCTTGTCCTGTTTACACGAGTACTTTAAGCCACTGAGCCTTCTTCAAGCCTTTGGATTTGGCACTTAATGATATTCCTCCTACTGGGATTTATGTGCTTTAACTTGATTTTACTTTATCACCTTGCTAATAATGTGTCATTAAAAACAAAGCTATTTAAAGGTTTAACATGTCAACTTACAACATGGTTTTCCCAAACAAGAACAGTACTTTAAAAATGCAAGTTCATCAACTTGACCTTAGAGCAGATTAGCCTACCTTACCAGCTAACGACAAGACAAATCCAGAAGACTCGGCACCCTTTGGTAGGTCCAAAAGCCAAGATCGTGACTTACAGATGACTGGCTACTAGAACCATGACCAGACAGTATACATCTTGGGACCAATAAAAAAGCCCTAGTTTAGGGTTTGAACTATGACTTGCACAATAAGCATGATCCCCAGTCCCAAAGGTCTGACAGAGACAACTGCAACAGAATGGGCCTTCTGGAAGCACAAAGAAAGACGCTAACCTAGGTGCCATCCTAGGTTCAGTGCAAAGACCAAGGTCACCAACCACAGAAGATGGAATAAAATGACACTGAGGTAACAGAACCTCTAGAACCACAAAGACTGACCTCACCATAAGTCCTACCTCAGGATCTGTGCAGATACTGAGACCTCTAAACACAGAGCTCTGAGTGTATCACCCTGGACAGAACAGAAGTCTTCCACACACCAAAAAACACCACCGGGAGAATAAATGATCCTGAGCAAAGTCTAGAGCTGATCCCATGACAGTATACTCCAAGGACGGAGAAACCTCATATTTCTTAGGCCATGTGAATTCCTTTTCGAATGACCCCAATATTTACTGTGCCAGGGCAGGAGGGGAAAAAACAAAAATACAAAAAGCACAAAACCTTGGTATTTTATATATAGGTATATATATGTGTGTGTGTATATATATATATACATATATATCTTTTACCTTCATTTATTATTGTTATTATTATTTTTATTTACCTATCTATTTTGGTCGATTTCTCTGTTTGGGTGTGATTATTGAAATCGTCGTCCCCAATTATACTTATTTTTTTCTATTCTTTTCTTTTCCTTCGTTATGTGCTATGCCATGTTTCTTATTTCAAGACCATGGCGTGTTTTTGGTTTGTTTGTTTGTTTTTGTTTTGTTTTTTTGTTTATTTGTTTGTCTGTTTTGCTTTGTTTTTCGGCTGTTTTTTGTGGTGCTTATCGATATAGCTGGAGTCCTCACTGGATAATTGACACTTTTTTTGGTACTGGTGGAGTGTTTCACCTTCTTTCTCTCCTTCATCTCCCAAATCGATGATGAGAGCCTCTAGAAGGATTCCACCCATTTTGGGAGTATTAGACTCTTACCCCAGTTTATTTATCTTCTCCTTTTCAGGCAAAACCACGCAACTTGAACTAGCTAGTCTTGCCTACAGTTAGAGGGGGAGATAAGGGAGGCATCAAGACCAAACAGGTGCAAGACTACTAAGTAGTGGGTTGGATACAGAGGGGACCACATATTCTAGCCGCCCTGGGGGTGAGGGAAGAGGAAATGGGAGGTAGGACAATAACGGAGGGGTAGGGAGGACAATTTGGGGATGGGAATCCCCCCTGATTTTATGTAAATATGTACCTAAAATGTTATTGTCAACAATATGTAAGACCCTATGATCAAAATAAAAATTATATTAAAAAAAAAAAAAAAAATGCAAGTTCATGAAAATTAAGATGTCTATAGCAAGTTTGAACAATTAGTATGTGTTTGAAATAATGAAATGGACCAGGGGAATTTTAAGAATGGAAGAATTATATATATATATATATATATATATCATATGTATAAATATTCAAATAAATATATACATATAAATATATTTATATAAAGTATAATGTATACAACATATAAGTAAATACACAATATATATTTTAAAATATATAATATATACATATGTAAATATTGATTTATATATGACATTTAAATAGTAAAAAAAAGAGCTTGACACTTAGTTATTGCCTCACAAAACTAAGACAGGGTAACTCAGAGATGGAATGTGTGTAAGCTAACATTAATACACTTCTCTAACTTTTGTATTCATGTCCATCAAAGTAATTTTTAATACCATAATTTAAAATTTTTATCTCAATTTTTTAAATTTATTTTTAAACCTTTTGTGGGGATTGTAGGAAAAACTTTAGTATAATACATTTGCCTAAATATTCTCTTTTAGGGGCTGAAGCTACAGTAGAGAAGGTAGGGTATTTGTCTTGCACACAGTCAACAAGGGTTTGATCCCCTGCAGACCTTAAGATTCCTCAAACCTCTTCCCGTGTGTGATTCCTAAGCATAGAGTCAGGAGTAAGCCCTGAGGATTGCTAGGTATGGTTCCTCTTCCAAAATATTTTTTGGATTATGCTTTTCATATATTGGTGGTGTCCATGTAAATGGAATAAACATTTGGAGGACATTTTTGTGGCTTTGTTGTTATTAAGAACTAAACTCTTCATATACCCAATGGCATAGCCATGCTATCTTAATTTGTAGAATTTACCAAAGAGAAATGGGAATATGTGTAATAACAGATTATCATCAGAAAGCCTAAACTGAAGACAAATGCCCATTTGGTCTAAGCTATAGAATGTAATGCCCCATCAATTAAAATCTATGTCCATGCATATAGCACAGTATACTTAATGGGTGACTCTCCAGATGTGATTGCACTGAGTAGAAGACCACAGTTTATTTATGGTCTCATTCTCTTAAGTCCCAAAGCAAGCAAAACTGCCCTGAGCTGACCACAGGTGGGCAGTGGTTGAAAATGAGCGCCTGCGGGCAAATGCTATTTTCAGAGACAATAGAAATATCCTGAATCTTAATGCAGGTGTGGGTTAATTCAGGTGTGTGCTTCAATATTTTTTTTAGAAATTCATCAAATTATAGTTAAGATCATCATATTTCTGGTGAGAGTACAAGAGATAAAACACTTACCTTTCTTGTGCTCAACAAGATTCAATTCCTTGCAACACATTTGTTCCACGAGGCAGGACTAAAGTCATTCATCAAACAGAGTGAGGAATAGAAGTTTTGCTGCCATTACAGCTGGGTATAATCCAAACACTTACCCCCAAAAGCTGCAATTTATGTTAGACAAGTTTTTCAAAAAATAAGTGACTGTCAATAAATTTGACTTGATCTGGAAGACAAATAAAGGAAAACAAATAAGTTTTTCTTTTGGTCTGAGGTAAATATGTATGTGGAGACCTTGAACTCATTTTCTCCTTTTGTTTTACCTTATTATAGTTGATTTTCTTCCATATTATTCTTAACGATTACAAACCCCTTTCATGAAATTTTTTAGGAATTCCTCCAGGTATATAATACTATAGTCTTAGATCAACTGTCAAAAACTGTTGTGACATAAAGCTATTTGTGTAAATTATATTTGCATATGTAAATAAACAATGCTTTAGGCAAGTGATAGGTTTTTTATTCAAAGGGAAAATAATTGAATCAGGAATTGGGTTCACAATTTCAAACTCTATTTTAAAACGAAGATACAGTCTTGGTCACCCAGACATTTACAAATAATAAATATATTTATTCATGGAGTGAATAAATCATTTTCTCTTAATGCTCAGCATGAAAGAATTACCAACTAGAAATTGCTAGGCATTCAGGATAACAATGATGTCCAAGAAAATATGAATCATGACCTCTCCCAGTTCTCACAGTTAATGTTTGAGTCAAATAATTGAGTAAGTGACAAATGATCTATAAGGTGTAAAGAATTAGGCTAATAAAATGCCCCAGAGCTTATCAGGACCTTTCAGTTGAGACATGAAGAATGAATATTATTAGGTTTCACATTCTAACTGGACAGTATCGCTGAGATTCCCACCTTCCTTGACCTGCAGAAATGGTGGTCATGTATGGCACAACTAATAAAGAGGGGGACATGTGGAAAGACTCAGAGCAACTCACCGAGTATGCCTTCAAGAAGCTATTTAAGTTTATTTATGTCTTATTCTTATATCTGTAACTTAGGGCCACACCTAGCATTGCTCTGAGTCTACACTCTGGGACTTGGCAAGGTTAGGGACTGAAAATAGGCATGGCATGTACAGTGCTCTCTGGAGCCTAATCCAGTTCTCAAAAATTGAATTAGATTTGATCTTTTGAAGAAAGGATAGGACTTTTTTCCAGGATTTATGTCATTAATTTTTTTCTTTACTGTATTTTGGTATTTTTTCTTTTGGTTTACAATACTACGAAGAATAATATTTTTTTACTTGTGTTTTTTGGGGCCACACCCATTTGATACTCAGAGGTTACTCCTGGCTAAGCACTCAGAAATTGCCCCTGGCTTGGGGAGACCATATGGGACCGGGGGATCTAACCGTGGTCCTTCCTTGGATAGCGCTTGCAAGGCAGACACCTTACCTCTAGCGCCATCTCGCCAGCCCAGAATAATAATTATTTTATGGGGCAGGAGCCATAAGTGTCTGCCTTGCACACACTACCCTAGAATGGATCGCTGTTCAATCCTCCGGCGTCCCATATGGTTCCCCAAACCAGGATAAACCTGGGTTCAATTCCTGGCATCCATAGAGACCCCTGCACCACTAGGAGCAATTTATGAGTGCAGAGCCAGGAGTATCCACTGAGAGTCATTGGGTGTGGCCCCAACCCCCCCCCCAAAAGAATATTTGTAATCTGATAGCCAACCACTTCTTCACAATATAATAGGATGAATTTTTAAAGCTTTTGATTAAAATTCAAAATACTTCCTAAAACCACCCTAGTTCTCCCTCACTGTTTTTGATGCTATTTAATTCATTAGAAGTCTCTGACTTTTTCCCCCTAGCCACCTTTTGTAAACTAGATAAAATGTGTCTTTTTTGACACAGATACTTGATTTATAGAATTTTAAGTTCTTTAGCTCCTTTCAAAATCAATTTTAGTGGCCAGTAATGGGCATTGTCAGGAAATGGGCTTATGGACATGGTGTAAATTTTTAATCTGCCAATTTGTCAGTTACATTGGCAGCCAGATAGAGTTTTTCAGATCCTTTATGGGGAGTTTTTATATTGCATAGAGAGGATTTGAGAGACTAGAAAACGTTGACTGCAATGCTGTAAGGGTCTTGACAAAGATAAGGGCTGGCAGGACTTTTCAGGCTAGTAGGTTTCCCAGTAAACACAGGAAATTCAGAACAGTATGTGTAGACAGGATGTAGGAACTTTCCAATAATAGATATTGTTGATTTGCTGGTTGTCAGTAATTTGACTCAAGTGCCCCTGATGCAATCAATATTGCCAGGTGAACTGAGAATTTGCAAAAACCCAGCTCTTTTTTTGTTTGTTTGTTTGTTTTGTTTTTGGGGGGCCACACTCAGTGATGCTAAGGGGTTACTCCTGGCTCTGAGCTCAGAAATTACTCCTGGCTTGGTGGACCATATGAGGTGCTGAAGGATTGAACCGCAGTCCATCCTGGGTCAGCCTCATGCAAGTCAAATACCCTACTGCTGTGCCATCTCTTAGATCCCAGAAACCCAGCTCATTTTACACCCCTCATCTTCTGACAGGCTTCCTGGATGTTCATGTCTTTCTTCATGCCTCTGACCTAAATTTTTTTTTTTTTTTTGGTTTTTGGGCCACACCCTGTGACGCTCAGGGGCTACTCCTGGCTATGCGCTCAGAAGTTGCTCCTGGCTTCTTGGGGGACCATATAGGACGCCGGGGGATCGAACCGCGGTCCATCCTAGGCTAGCGCAGGCAAGGCAGGCACCTTACCTCCAGCGCCACCGCCCGGCCCCTGACCTAAATTTTTTATTTCATCAATAATTTTCATTATTGTCTGTTGTTAGTTTATTGGACCCAGCCTGTAAGAACACACATATCTATACACACGATATCTTTCATAGCACATGTATTCTACTCTTGCTTTACTTAATGCTGACAATTATATGTTGAAAGGTTTAGAAACCTTATATAACTTAAATATAACTTGGCAATTACTGGATATAGGTATGTTGTCTTAATATAAATTAATTAGTTCTATTGTTGGTAGGGGGATGATGAGGCCTTTCTGGGCTCTACCTGGCTCCCGCAGCCCCTGTGGTCTGGCAGGTCTGAAGGTTCCAGGATAAGGGCGGAGAGATTCACAAACCAGTCAGATTAAGTTCCAGGAGTCAGCCAGCTTTATTTCATGGTCATAACCACCATGTGCACCTCCTCACATGGCCTTTTATACTAAGCATTTTCCTAGAAGCTACTTCCCTACTCATTCTGGCTCTCTCGGCCTCTCTCGCTTTCAGATGCTTTTTCCAGGCTTCCTAACTGGCTGCCAGGCCAACTAACTACCTTTAGTGATGCTACTTCTTTGATGACGCTCAATTCCCAATGCTGAATTTGATACTGAATTGGTGATACTGAATTTGATGCTGAATCTCTGATGATGATACCTCTCATACACTTCTCTCTCTTATCCTCTCTCTCCCCCCATGCAGACTCTCTATCTGCCCATTCCAGGTGTGGGCAGTTCTGATCATTCAGGTGGGATAAATGAGAAGTTGGGGGAGGGGAAGCCACATTGGTATTCCAATACACTTGTATAAATAAACAGATGACTGGAACGACTGAAAAAAAATTTTTGCTCTATTAATTAAAATAATATTTCTCTAGAGACAGTTTTGAGGTACTTTTCAACCACTTTAAAAATAACTGCAAGATCTGTGCTCAAAGAGATACAAGGATATTTACTTGTACCCATCAACCACAGTTGAATACCTGGTACCCCATTACACAGGGTCCCCTAAGCAAACCTGGTGTCATTCCTCAGCCCAGAGCCTATAACTGTTGGTTATAATTGGTTATAAACTGTTGGAATTATTTGGAATTATAACCCCAAATAGCTATCTGACAAAGATATCTGAAATTAGCTATCTGACAAAGGTAACGGCATTAAAAAGCAGCAACATGAATTTATATGGAATTTAAAACTGGATAGAGTAAATAAGATGATATCATGATGAGCGAAGTTAATCAGGAGGACAGACACAATTATCTGTTCCAAAGCAACCGAATCTCTCAACTGATCTTTAGAACTTGAACTTAAGCTGATGGGTGGTGAGAATGGATCCTGTGACAGTAATGGAAAGAAATGAAAACCTTTTCTATTGGAATGTTGTATATATGAAATATTACCATTGACAGGATGAGAAAATCAGGATCATGAAAATATATTTTTAAAAATATTAAAATATTAAATATAAAAATAGAAAATGTTTATATAGTAAAGTATAATAACTGCCAAAGAGATAGGCCAGGAAGGATGGGTGGGAGGGAAAAGGACATCAGGAAAGGTAAGAAGGAAATTGGGGACATTGGTGACAGAAAATGTTCACTGGTGAAGTTTGTACATTATATGACTGAAACTTAATCATGAACAATTTTATCTGTAAAAAGTAACTGTACTATGCAGTAATTTTCTGAGACAAAAGAGAGGAGGGCTGGAAGTTACAGCCCATTCCATGAACCTCACCACAAAAAGTGATGAGTTTAGTTAGAGAATGAGTACATTGAGAACTATCCTAACAATGAGAATGTATGAGGGAAATAGAAAGCCTGTCTAGAGTACAGGTGAGGACGGGGTCGGGAGGGGGGATATTTGAGACATTGGTTGTGGGAATGTTGCACTGGTGATAGGGGGTGTCCTCTTATATGGCTGAAACCCAACCACAATCATGTTTGTAACCAAGGTGTTTAAATAAAATATTATTTTAAATAAAATTGAGAAAGGGGTCAGCGGGAGATGGAGAAAGCAGCAGCAAGAGGAGACATGGCAGAAAGAGGTTCAATGCAGGGCTGATTATGGAGTCAGCCTAAAAGATTATGATTGAAGCCACACCTGTTGGTTAGGACCTTGAATAAAGCTTCATGTCTCCTGAAAAAAAAAAAAAAAAGTAACTATACTATGAACAACCTTGTAACTGCAGTGTTTAAATAAAACATTTAAAAATGTATATTTAATAAGGTAAGTTTCTGTGTATGTAGAGATTGTATAGTTGAAACTCAATTATGAATAGCTTTGTAACTGAAAAAAATATATTATGAGGCCAGAGCGATAGTGCAATGGTAGGGCATTTGCCTTGGACATGGCTGACCCAAGACCATGGTTTGATCCCCTGGCGTCCCATATAGACCCCAAGCCAGGAGCAATTTCTGAGCACATAGCCAGGAGTAATCCCTGAGCATCACCAGGTGTGGCCTAAAAAATAAAAAACAAATAAAAAAATACAAAACTGTATTATGAACAACTTTGTAAACTATGGTGTTTAAATAAAGTAATTTTTAAAAATTAAAAAAAAGTAAAGAAACATAAAAAGGGATGTGAGAAAGAAAGAATCCTGACACTGGCTATACTGCCCTATTTTCTCCGGTTGAGTTCATAAAGTTAGTGTCAGTGATGCTCATTATTTGATGGAGCTTTGATAAAAACCTTCGTCTTGGGCAAGTGGAAGTACAGTTTCCTTTTCTTTAAGTTTCCATAGATCATATCTTGGAAAGAGTAAATTCTCTCTTGCTATAGAAAGTTTGTGTATCCCCTGGCCGTGTCATCCTTGCTAGTGACACCTCTATGGTGACTAGGACAGAGCATCAAGAAAATATCGCCCCTCCCACCCCTGCAAATAAAATTAGCAATTGATCTGTAGTATATGTGTCTAGCGTGTATAGGGCTGGGGTATTTTGGGGCCATTTCCAGCAGAGTATCTACAGACTAAGATGTTTGGATTGATCAAAGGTGGAGGTTTCAGAGACAAGCAGAGGTGGGTAGTCTCAAAGCACTGTGCTGCTGTGGCTTCTTTGAATGTTTTGTAATAGAATCACAATCGTTGATATTACACACAGATCTATGGAAAGAACAGGGAAAGAATAAAACCACGTGTTCATTAGCCTTCTATGCAATGTCTGTATAAATTTAAATGGAATTAATGTGTCAGAAGTATAGATGTAAATGATTGGGCTTGGGGCAATAGCACAGCAGGTAGGGTGTTTACCATGCATGCAGCCAACCTGGATTCAATTCCTGGCATCACATACCATCCATGAGCCTGCCAGGAGTAACACTTAGGCACTGTTGGATGTAGCCCCCCCAAAAAACAATAAATAAATAAATAAATAAATAAATAAATAAATAAAACAAGCAATTTCAGAGTCATTGTGACTGGTGTGTTTATCTTCCTTGACTAAAATCAGTATGGTGCCAGTTAGAGGTGTTCACATTCTGTCAAGTTTCTGTCCTGAAATCCTCTAAAAGATTGGGAATTTAAATGTTCCCAGCTAAAATAGTTTTGCTGCCAAATCTAAGAGTAACCTACTATGGGCTTAGTATTCAGAATTCTGTTGCCGAAATTAGTCTAAGTTAGTTGACTTGTACCTCGACGTTAAAAACCACAGGAAGGTGGGTTTGGGAAGAATTCATTGAAAGAAAATAAAACCCGGAAGCTTGAAACCTTGAAACCACATTAGCAGCCAATTCAGTGACTGAAACCACCAATGTGTGTAATGTTTACTTCCTGGATGACATTACAGGAAATGTCTGAGTGCTACTTAGAGCTGCCATAAATGCTGTGTTGATTGATCTTATTCAGTTCTTCGTCCTGGATAAAAAGAATCAAGCCGTATAGGGAAAATCTTCTGCCATTTGGATTGACATTTATTTCCATTCAGATCCCGTGACCCTGAGACAACCAATTCGTGTCTTCCTTAAATTGCATGTTATTGTCATTGTTTATTATGACTCTGAGTGTTAAGAGCTTTGTGAACATTGGGGGACCCTGGATCCAGAGATACCATTTTTTTTTTATCCAGGTCTTTGCAGGAGAAGCTTCAGGAAGACAACTGTTCTCAGACATGTTAGGGAAAGATGGTTCAAAATCCATTCCTTCAGCAGGCTTATGAGATTGAGGCCTGGAGAAGTTTCTTATAAGGACACACGCAGAGATACTTTGGACAAAAATATTTTAAGGGGCTGGAAAGATAGTCCATTAAGGCAGTTGCTTTGTACATGGCTAGCTTAGATTTAATCTCCCTGTTTCTTTAAGCCCTGGCTGGAGTGATTCCTAAGCAAGAGAAAGGTGTGCACCTTAAGCATTGTTGGGTGTGACCCCAAAATTGTTTTTCTTTTAATATTGCAGAAGAAAAATTGGTTCCTATGGGCTGGAGCAATGGCACAGCTATTAGGTATTTTCCTTGCATGTGACCAATTGGGAACCAATCCGGTTATGATCTCTAGCATTTCATTTGATTCCCTGGCCTGCCAGAAGCAAATTCTGAGTGCAGAGCCAGGAGTAACCCCCGAGTGTCATGAGGTGTGGCTCAAAAAACAATAAACAAACAAACAGACAAATAAATAAATTGGTTCCTAATGTAAAGTCAGGAATTTCTGTTCATATTGCTGGTCCAATATTTATTGGATGTAATTTGGGAATGTATAGCAAAATGTTTAAACTGGCTGATGAATCTTGCAATCATTGAACATGGCTGAGCCAGGGTACATTGCCACAGACTCTGAGGAAGAATTTCATTGTCTCTCTTTTTTCTTTTTTGGGGGGGCTCGAGGGGTGTTGGGGCCTCACCCGGTGACACTCAGGGATTACTCCTGGCTATGTGCTCAGAAATTGCTACTGGCTTGGGGTATCATATAGGATGCTGGGTCAGGGATCAAATCCAATCTAGGCTAGTACAGGCAAGGCAGACCCCTTACTTGTGCCACTTGCTTGTGCCACCACTTCAGCCCCATCAGTGTCTTTTTTAAGATGTGATTAAATCTAGACAGGCACTCCTCTCTTCTTGCTAAAGTTTGTCTAGTCCTCATTCTCTCTAAGCCTCATTTCATATACTAGTAAAATGGATGCACCAAGAATGACTTATTAAGGGATTAAGTGGGTAAGTGGAGTGAAGTACAGAGAACTCTAAGTACCAAGCTGAAAAAAATGCTTTGTAAGAACTCAGTATTTGGACTCTCCCTAAACAGAGGGGATGCAGGATGAAAGGGATATGAGAAGTTGTGCAGAAAAAGAAAGAAAAAGGAAGGGAGGGGAGGAGAGATGAGATTATTCACATGAGCAGGTCAAGTAGAAGTATCGTGATATAATGGAATATTAGTGTTTACAGGTGGGGTTATATATTATAGAAAAGCAGATTATAAAATTAAATAAACAATGATGTCATTTTTTTACCTAAATCTGATTACTTTTAGAAAATACTAGGTATAGATACAGAGGAAGCCCATGATTTTGTTCATATTGAGAGATGTTCTTCTTTATTGATTTTTATGAATATTTTCTTGATGACCAGAAGGTACATTAAATTTTGTTGATTTTAATCTTTTAAAAGGAAACCATTAAGTTTATAAGTAATAACTGAGTCTGAAAACAGATATTTTTATTTCTTTTAAACCATTTCCAAAAAGAGAATTCTTGTTTTTTAGCAAATATAATTATTATTGGCATGTACTAAATCTTTTGAAAAATTATTATTTTGGTTCTGGGCCCCACCCAGCAATGTTCAGGAGCTAAGACTTGTTCCATGATCATGAACGAGGCAGTACTCGGGATAAAACCTGGACATCTTGAGTTAGGCTATAATATCATCAGATTGAGTTCTCTCTCTTTGTCTCTCTTTGTCTTTGTCTCTGTCCCTCTCCCATATAAGGAATTTTAATGTAAATTTTAATTTGATATGAATAATGTGAGTTGACCTTTATGACCCTTAGAAAGTGCCCTGAAGAGGAACCTGATTTCTGGAATATTTATGTTATATAACAAAGATGTTATATTTGTATATAACACCTGCTTAGGTTCTGTATTTTGGGGGACCAGAATATGATATGAAAGTTATATGGAAGCAGCCATTATATACTACAGTTAGCTAACGAAGAAAACATAATTAAGTTTGATGCTTAATTGATGCTTTCAGGACACATCTCATATTTTATACTTTATATTTCTTTCTTTTTTTTTTTTGTGGTTTTTGGGTCACACCCGGCAGTGCTCAGGGGTTACTCCTGGCTCCATGCTCAGAAATTGCTCCTGGCAGGCACAGGGGACCATATGGGACGCCGAGATTCGAACCGATGACCTTCTGCATGAAAGGCAAATGCCTTACCTCCATGCTATCTCTCCGGCCCCAATATACTTTATATTTCTGCTTAATAAAAAGGATATGCACTAATGAACTGCTTTTCTGATTGTCCTGATTAATTTTCAACGATGGCATGGATGGTCTGATTAGGCATAAGGTTGCCTTGACCATGATTAGTGATGGAAAAGGCTTATGGAATTCTCTCTACTAGTAGGTTGGAACGTGGTCAGACCAGTAGCATTTCAGAAAACATTTGCTAGGTTTCAGTTACATATGTTAATTGTTGTCTGTAACCAGAAATAGCAGTTACTATTGTTTGCATAAAAGATATTATGGAGTTTTGATGCAGGAATGAAATTAAGTTATTGCCATACTTTTTAGCCAGAGTGTCTGTCTGCTTTCTATGTGTTGGCTCTGCTATAGCCTGTGCCTCTTGGTTTATCAAGCCCATTATCTTGGTAGGCTTTCATCTTTACCTCATTGATTCACTTATTGATTGCTCTATTAATGAAACTTAGCCACCAGGGAAAAGAAGAATCAAAAGTATTAAGAATGCTGAAATGAGCATGTTATGAGCTCTGAAGTGAGTGATGTTATGATCTTCATACAGAAATATTTAAGAAAGAAAATTTAAAGAAATTTAAAGAAAGAAAATCAAGAATATTTAATTATTGTACATTTTGAAACTGGGATAAATCACTTTTTAATATCCCTTCCTTTTATGCAGTTATTTTAATAATAATTATAAAATTTAATAGAAAATAAGAAAGACTAGAAAAAAGATTCAAGCAATATTTCCTCTCTTGCACATTGTAGGTATAGTTATACTGAAAAAAGAACAACAACCACTAGTTACTGAAATACAAAAAGTAAACATGTGCATTTACTGGTAACATTTCTTGGTTATATTGTGCCTTTTAGAAGAGAAGTAGAAAAATCTTTCTTTTAGATGTCTCACCATCTTGGTTATTATCATCACAATATGAAGCTCCAGTGCCAGGAGAAACACAACTTAAAATTATAGTTATATTATAAAATTGTAGCGAGAACAATTTTATTATGACAGGCACTAAAATTTGTACACATCTCTCCATATGCATTATACTTTTTAGCCTGCAATCTAGTTACCGTTTCCAGTTCAGAAAACAAGATGCCAGATTCCTACTGTAAATGAATGTCAGCTGTTAAGCATTTCTGCTCTTAGCATCATTGTCATCTGTGGACTGAATAGATAGGCCAGATTGTAAGGTACTAGGACATTGGAGTTGGAAACTGGATCCAAAGCTAGATCACAAAATCCAGACTCTTCACCTTTGGCTCCTAGAATAATTATCTGTCAATGAGTTCAGTGGTTATAGAGCACCTGTGGCAATATACTATATGTTATACATATACATATAAGGCATATATCATATATATTATACTCACAAATGTAAATATTTATTTATAGTATCAATGTCAGCAGGAAGCACAATGATTATTTTGAATTTCCACCAAACCATAATTGACCATTCACTGGTATAAAATAAAAGTATGCAGGAGTGGCTGGAGTGGTGGCACTAGAGGTAAGGCATCCTAGCCTAGGATGGACTGCTGTTCGATCCCCCCGGTGTCCCCCCAAGTCAGGAGCAATTTCTGAGTGCATAGCCAGGAGTAACCCTTGAGCGTCAATGGGTGTGGCCCAACAAACAGAACAAAACAAAAAATAGGCATGAGTGGTGAGACCACCCTATATGCTGTGTTTTTAACACTTAGACAGATGGGTCTGAGGAAGCAATTAAGAAAAGATTCATCAGAGTCAGTCTACTTTGCACTTCATGACCTCTCTGCCTTGTGCTGCCTCTGTCAAAAGCTAGAACTGCTCTCTCTTTATTATCTAGAACCAAATTCACTAGGGGGATGGGGGGAAGATACTGTAATCCTGGGGGGCTTTTACATGTCAAAAGAAGAGGTATCCAGGAAGAGAAAGTTGGGGGAATAACTTTGTTTAGGGTTTTACTAGATATCATCTTATGCAGGGGCATTTTATCAACACAATGCTGGTTGTCAGTTGTCTATGAAAGATCAGGAAATGCTCCGTGACCAGATGGCCTTCATGACACCTCCATTGTCTCTCTCATCATCTGATGAGGAGCTGACTTGCCTCCTGTCACCTCCCCACTGCTTCATCCTGATCTCTTTACAAGACTCAGCCAGCTGCTGTGAGCTTCCCCTTGAGGAACCTTGTCATGATTCTGATTTTTCCCTGAAATTTTGTCCCTCTGCACTTCCTTCTTTTCCTCACCTCCTCTGAACCTTGACTCTGCATCACCATCTCCAGGACTTGGGATTTAACAATCCCACCTCCCTGGGCAGCATCTATGCTGTTCTTTTAAAGACACATATTCAGCATCATCCCATGAAGTCTACTGATCTGTTATAGTTTAAGCACACCTCCAAGACTGTGAGGGTTCAGTAAAGCCCAGAACAATAAAACAGGTATGAACACAGAGTCAACAAACATGAAATTACTGCAGAGTTTCCATAACATGCTGTTTGTCTTGTACTAGAAACTCTTAAGTATGAAGCTCCATTAGTTTCCACAAACATGCTGTGTTTTCTTTATTAATTTATACCATTTGCTTAGAAATGTTAGTTACCATGTGAATCTACAGTGAGCCATCATCACTTTTGCTGATATTGTAGTTTACTGCTGTGTTGATGATTTTGGATTGATTATTGGGGTGGCAGTTGGTATAAATTGGGTTCTGTAGTTACACCTTAAAATAAGATAATGGTTAAGTTGGTAGCATTGGCAATTTTTATTTTTGATTTTTTGCTTTTAGGCCAGTGTTCAGACCTTACTCCTTGGCAGTGGTTGGGGGATTATATGGGGTGCTGGGTATCGAACCTTGGTTGGCCTGTGCAAGAGAAGCACAAAATGCGCTGGATTATAGCTCAGGCCTAACAACTGACTTACTAATAAGAGATTTTTTTGGCATAACACAAGACACTGTTTAATAAAATTTCACCTACAGTCAATTATGATAGCATTAGTTTCAGTTCTTTCAAGCTCTGGTGTCACTTTATCAACTAAGTTTATGTCATAGTCTTAATTGTTTATTATCATTTCAAACAGTCTTCACAAAATCTAACAACTGCCTCCTTGTCTGTTAACATTTGATCATGATATTCCATCAATTTGGACATTCTTATCAGGTTTTGTTTTAATTATAATTCTGTGCTGTCTACAACACATTTGCACTGGCCCTCTCCACCAAAACCTTTAATTTATTGTAAATAATTATTTTCATTGGCGGCATAGCATCTACTTCAGGAGCTGTTTAGGGCTTACTCATTACTCTGTGCTTAGGAGAGATCCTGTTGGAGAAACATATGTAGTGCTGGGAATCGAACCAAGATGGTCAAGATGTAAGGCAAGTTCCTTATCCCATCGACAGTATTACCTGCCCTTCCACTAGAATAGGGGTTCCCAAATTATGGCTCACAGGCCACATGTGGACTGTCAATAATATTATCTAATCTGCCAGATGTCTTTGCTGCTGTTCCATGTCCTGTTTAGCAGCTGAATATTCCTGGGCCAGTGACACTCAGGGGTTACTCCTGGCTATGCATTCAGAAATTGCTCCTGGCTTGAGGGATCATATGGGATGCTGGGGAATCAAACTGGGGTCTGTCCTCGGTCAGCTGTGTGCAAGGCAAATACCCTACTGCTGCACCATTGCTTCGGTCCCTGATTCCCTTCTTTTCTCTGTCTCTTGGATCTACCTCTCAATCTCGGGCAGTGGTCTTCAAACTACAGCCCACCAAAAACAGGTCCATATTTCCCATTTAAATGAAGTTTGTTGATTTAATTTTACTTGTTTTCATTTTAAATATTGTACTTAACCCCCCTTTTTACTTCAAAGTAAAATATGTGCAGTGTACATAGGAATTTGTTTATATTTTTTAAACTATAGTCAGATCCTTTTAACGATCTGAGGGGCAGGGAACTGGCCCTCTGTTTAAAAAGTTTGAGGACCATTGCACTAAAGCCTTGAACTCCTTAAAGCTATCCATGACTTTCATTGGTGCTCTTGCTTATGTTATTATTGCAATTCTCTACCTTGAATACAGGTGATTGCAGAGGCATCTAGAATGGAGATTTTTGTTCCTTTCCACACTTTAGTCATTGACTCTGTCCAGATCCATTAGTGGATTCACTTTGATGGCCTCTGTCACATTGTGACCTGTATTTAAGTTTCAGACTTGAGACTTGAAATGACTCCTCAGTTGAATAGAATGGATGTTGTTTGCAGGCAGGATATTACCATATTTTCCAGCATATAAGACAACCCCCTACTTACCCTGGTAAAATATAGGGTTTGGGCTATATTCACTTTATAAGAGTACCTCTCTTTTAACACACACTAAATGTAAATTAAAAAAGGTAAGAGCAAAAGAGTAGAACTCTCAAAAGTTAACAGTATATGCTTAATAAAGCTAGACTTTGGAGTGCCAACACTCATTTTACAGTTGACATTTCTAGTGAGTAACTGATTTTTTAAATTGTGATCTACATTGAGATTAGGGAAAGGGGGCTCCTCCAAGAGCAGCTGGCTGGGGTGCAGTGATTAATAGGATAGTTAGAGAGAGACAGAGTGCCTCCTCTGTGTCCCATAAGAGCAGAACAGAGGACTGAGCACAGGAAAGCAGCATACCAGCCATGACACCAGGTGGATGGATGGGATGCAGTGCTCAGTAACTCAGCTCCTCTGTGTACCCTGTAAGATTAATCCGGACAAGCAGAGGAAAGAGTGATGATGCCTGGCAGCTGTATGGAATGCAGTGGTTAAGCCAGGAGAAGATCACTCATCCCTGAAGGTGGAATACGTTTCAGCATATGGTATACTGGCGTATAAGATGACCCCCAACTTGTAAAAAGTTTTTCATGGGTTAAAAGGTCTTATATGCCAGAAAATATGGTAACTTTGTTTGTTTGTTTGTTTGGCTTTTTAGGTCACATTTGGCTGTGATAGGAGTTACCCCTGACTCTACACTCAGAAATTACTCCTTGCATATGAGATGCTGGGGATTGAACCCAGGTTGGCTGCATACAAAGCAATGCCTTACCTTCTGTACTAATGCTCTGGCCCTAGGATATTAACTCTCTTGTATGAATGCATCACTGTTCTCATTAGCAGACTCATTAGCAGTAGGTGAAGTTAGGGGCTTACTCTGTGTTTGGCTTTGGCTTCAGCGAATACTTTAGCTGGACCTGTCTATCCACTAACACTGACGTAATATCAATCTAGAGCTTTGTTCCACATTTTAGCATTTTTTTTTGTACTGGCTGGAGTAACACTTGGAACTGCTTCAAGAACTTTTCCTTTGTATCTCCACTTTCTAACTCAAAAACATATAAACTGATGTAGGGTTCATGGGCCTGGTTTCAGTAATATTCTATTTCAGGAAGTAAGAAGGCCTGATAAGAAAAAGAGATCCGGGGACATAAATGAACTTAACCCTCCATTGAACCTTTGGTCACCTACATGGGTTCAACACTTTCAAGAGTAGTGACAGCAAATTCATTGTTCATAATCTTGGATATAACAATAACGATAATATTCATATTGAAAAAATTGTGAAAATTACCAAAACATGATACAGAGAGGAAACTTGTATTGCTTTAAAAATGGTTTTAGCAGATTTTCTGGATGCAGTGTGGTCATATCCTTTCATCTAGTAAAAAACATAGTCCTGGGGACCTCAGGTTATGATGAAAGGTCAAACACACACCTGACCAGCATGACTAGGGCCCTGATTCTGATGCCTGGAGCTGTATCTTCTTCCCCCAGAACCACAAGAGCTCATATAGATACTGAACATTTATGGCCCATGCACTGCTGGGCATGTACTCTACAAAAACAAAAACTATCAGTCTAGCAAAGCTCTGTGAGAAGGAATTCCTGCAGTCATTTGCTTTCTTTCTCAATGCTGGAATTAATCCTTTAAGAATATGTACATATATATATTTTATATTACATCATTTACATTATATTAAATAATATAATTGACATTGTAGTATAATTACTGTCATTTGGCTCCTACATTGTTTTCAAAATTTGAATTTAAAAAAGATTTAAAGGTTTTCAAAGTACATTTTCCTTTATCCTTTTTTGTCAATTTTGACCAATTTAGTATTTACTGAGATTAATAGAAAAAATTTAATTACTCTAAGACATATAGGAGAAAGTTGAGATTGTGACCTATACCATGAAGAAAAGAATATTGATATTGTGATAGGATTAATTGATCACTATCATTTTTAAATACATAGTGTTTTTAAAATTGTTCAAGATATATTTTCCTTAATTGTACTTGTCAAACTCATGAAGTTTCATATTCTCAGAGACTAAAAGAAAATTATCCTAAGCCTTATAGGAGAGAGATGCAATTCTGCTCAACACAATGAAGAAAAGGCTATTGGGATTATAATCTGGTAAATGAACAATTCTATCATTTTAAAGTATATAAATTGATTACTATTTTCTCATGAATTATTTCAGTAACTGTGAGCAATGTTTAAAAAAAAAGATTTTCTTTTTTTTATACATAGAAGATGGTAGATGCTAAAAAAAAAAGTGGTTTTCCTAATAAGACAGGAGAATTGACAGAACTTAAAGATACAATGCAGTTTATGTTTGTTCCAGACATGTTTCCAATGTCAAAATTAACTCTTGCATGACACATAATAGAGCTCATCTTGGAGAATTGAAATGTGCTACTATAAGATATTCTTGTTTTGTGGCTGGAGCGGTGGTGCAAGTGGTAAGGTGGCTGCCTTGTCCATGCTAGCCTAGGATGGACTGGTTTGATTCCCTAGGGTCCCATATGGTCTCTAAGTCAGGAGCGATTTCTGAGTGCATAGCCAAAAGTAGCCCCTGAGTCTTACCAGGTGTGGCCCCCCTCAAAAAAATCAAACAAACAAGAAAGATAATCTTGTCTTGTTAAAGAAAAATAAGTATTCAGTTATTTCATGTTGTATCACATAAGGCCAGAATGGCTTGCCTTTTTCCAAAATTGTGTCTTCAGAGTGGTCTTGAGTACATATATGACCACTGTTAGAAGAATCAATTTCAAACTTCTTGAATACATCACATGCCTCATTGTTAACACTTTTTTCTCCAATGATTGTGAAACTCACACAAAGTTAGACCTTAAGATCGCGTCCTAATGTCATTCTGTTGCTCTGCACTGATCATCCCAAAGATGAACAGTTGATTGGGTACTTAGCTCCTCAGGCATTGGGTTCAATTCCTAGCACTCCGTATGGTCCCCAGTGATGACTAGAAGTTATCCCTGAGTACAGTGCCAGAAAGAAGTAAACCCAGAGCACTGCTAGGGATACCCCTCCAAATAAATAAAAAAAAACATAATGTAAATACTATGTTTATAATCACTATCACAGGATGATGCTTGGTGTTGGACATGGTCCCTTGCTCTGTAATTCACATCCACACTTGCTTTTCTTGACAATGCTGGGAGACTGACAGAAACCTTTTTGTACTGCATGAATGGAAGCTTTTGTGACCAGAACCCATGTATGTGACTTCCAAACCCTGTCTCCTAAAGATTGATCACATTAAGTTATAAGGAAAGAATATATTTTGTCTTTGGCTTACTTCCCTTCTGTCCAGTTTAGTGCTCTGTTTATAGATATCTATATATCAACATTAAATACCAGGGATTTGAACTCAGTCTGAGGGAACTCCAAGGAATTACTCACTGCTAAGGAGATATTTACACTATTTACACTATGACACTCTTTTCATTAAGTGAATCTTAAATAACTTTAATATAATTATTGACAAAAAGAGAGCCTGTGACTCCATATTGTTTATGTACATAATTAAGTCACCACTAATAGTGAAATACTTAGGTTGTTTTCCCTCTGTTTTGCAATTTTTTCCCAAGAATTGCTTGTGGAGTAATTTTTTTCTTTCATGAATTATTGTACTGTAGCAACAGCATGAGGACAGTAAATATCTTTCTATTATGCTGAGACTACAGTAGAAAGACCATTTCTTGACTTGTGGCTATTCATGCTTGGATGCTACAAAATTCCACATAAAACGATCTCATTTGGATGTGCTTGGCTGTCTGGAATTCCTTTTGCTAAATTCTGCCTCGGTATGGCAAAGACTTTTTTTCTCTTTGAGATACTCTGCCTTAACAATTGAATACATTGTCAAGAATCTGGGTTTTGTCATTTGTTGAATCTTAGGTAAGAACTCATTTAAGACTATATTTGAGAGCCATTGGAACTTGAATCACTGCTCTTTAGTTTTCCTGCTGAGAAAAAGAAAATGTGTTCTATGAAAAGCCGGTCTTTCAAATGTTCCAAGGAGAAGCAGAGCCTGTAGTTAAGTAATTTGGGGAAAAAGGCCTAAGTGATATGGTGCATTAACCTAATAGATGTTCTAGTATATTTAACTATGCTCTGCATAGAATTTTCCATATTCTGAGCAATAGGTTTTTTCCATATGTAATAGAGACTGCTATTCAATGAAGCTCTTGGTAGTAATGCTAATGATTTGTTAAAAACAAGCTGTTGTAAAAGTGAGCTGATCATTTATGTTAAGGGCTTTCATAGGGATTATAAAACAGATCACCTTTTAGGATGCTTGTGGATTGCTCAGGGATTCTTGTGCTGAACCATCCATCTGAATCGTCTGTCAATCTTGATAATATAAGTTGACTCAGGAGGACTCAAACTTCTGAGGCTCTCCGATCTGCCAATGTGAAGAGAACACTGCGATAGAAACGAAGATTAGTGTTCCTCGAAGATTAGTGTTCCTGCCACGGTAATTGAGATATTGAGCAGATTGACTTTGTGTTTACAAGATGTGTCTTTTCTGTATATTACAAGATGTTTAGTAGTGTTGTACCCACATGTGGGTATAATTATGTGGCTGTTGGTGACATTGCTTCACCTGAATTGATTTGGGGGGGAGGGGCTGGGTGACATATGGTGGTACTCTGTGCTGTGTGTGTGTGTGAGAGAGAGAGAAAATAGAGAGAGAAAGAGAGAGATATGGGGAAGGTGGGAAACAAGTTCCAGCAGTTCCAGATTTGTGCTTGGTCATCACTCACAGCAGTCCTCAAAGGACCTTCCAGTGCTGTGAATCAAGTCCAGGGTTTTTGATGTTTCAGCAAAGGAGTTTCTCTACCTCTAAGCAACATCACCAACCTCTACACCCAATTTTAAAAGTTCAAAATGCATCTAGATATTATCAAATACCCCCTTGGGGGTACACAATTTACTCTTGAGCATCATTAACTTAGAGATTTGTATCAATATCCTTTCTCTGTGATCTTCAAATGCTCCTTCTCAATTAGAATGGAAATGAGGGGTCAGATCAAAAGGGCATTTAAATTATTTAAATATGACACCAGGAGCGGTGTTTCCTTCTAAAGCAGTAAGAACATAGCCTTGTTTCAAAAATCGGTGTTCTTAGAGGGAGAGAAACGAGAGTAGAAGCCTATGGTTCTTTTCAGTAATAGGGATGGTATTGCTGTGTATTTTGGGGATTATTTTTTCTTTGTGGAGATCTTCATGTGAAAAAATTTTCTAGAACCAAAGAAGTGTGTGGAGGAGTTCAGAGACTAAAAAAGGCTTTTATTGAGCTAAGAAGAAAACTATAGGCATTTGGCCCATTAATGTAATATTATTCTTTGACTGTTGTTAATACTTCTTGCTCATGTTTTGACATGAAAATAAAAAGAGGTTCTGAATAAATGATAAGCATACAAAAACTAAAATACCCAAATTAAGTATGGAAGTATGACTCCCTTTCTGAGGAACTGAGTTCTCTGGTGAGAGAGATGTGGGCAGAAGGGTGTTGCAGTGATAATGAGGGCCGGGGTTGGCATGGATGAAGCAGTGTGGACCTACATGTGTTCTTGACCCATAGAAACTAGTATGTTATTGTCTGACTAAGCATGAATCCCAAATATTCCAGAAAAGAAGCTAACAATGGAAGTTGCTTATCTGGCTCAAGTAATCTGAAGTTCCATGGATATATTAAGAAAACTTTTAAAAATCTGAGATGAATTCATTTGATTAGAAAAAGAAGCTATTATCTCTTCTCATTAAACTCGAAGACTTTAAATACCAGTTCCTTATATTTGATTTTACTAATGACTTGTTACAAGGTATTACTTTTGTTCTGCAAATTAAATCTATATCCATTTTATATTACTTCTCTGGTGCTAGCATCCTCATCTCTAATGTGAGACAGATGAATTTTAAGATCCTATGTTATAGTGATTGTAAAATAGATTTAAATGGAGGAAGAGAGAAATTACCATGAGTGTAAAAAGTCATAATAAATAATATTTTTTAAAATGTATGTATTTCACAGACATCCTTGGTGAATAGATGGATGGAGTAATTTTAAGTTACATATTTTAAGATAGCAAAATACAAAAGGGTATTTGCATAATCTTCAGAGACATCTATCTGAGTGAGAAATTGGTATTGCAGAATTCTTTGTACCTTCCTGAGTCATTTTTATGTAGCATGATTCTAAAGAAGGAAGAAATCTCTATATTTTGATAAGCAATTTATGGAGCTGGAGATATAAAGGACAGCAGTGACAGTGCTTGCCTTACACACAGTCAACCCTGGTTCAATCCTCAATCCACTTGACCTCCTGAGCCTGAGTGAGTGCAGAACCTGGAGAAAGCTTTGAGCAAGACTGTGACTCTAAAGTCATACCAAAACCTAAACCCAGATCAAACAATTCAGATAGCTACTTAAAGGTTTTCAGAAAATGTAGTTGGGATAAATTAAATGTAAGCAGTGTATTTGTGTATTTTCTTTTTTTTTTTTTGTTTTTTTGTTTTTTTTTGTTTTTTTGGGTCACACCCGGTGGTGCTCAGGGGTTACTCCTGGCTGTCTGCTCAGAAATAGCTCCTGGCAGGCATGGGGGACCATATGGGACACCGGGATTCGAACCAACCACCTTTGGTCCTGGATTGGCTGCTTGCAAGGCAAACGCCGTTGTGCTATCTCTCTGGGCCCGTATTTGTGTATTTTCAAAACAAAATATTTCTCAAGTCCACTCTTAGTTTATCAGCCACTTTTGGTCTTCATGTTCATCTTTTTTTCCCATAAAAGTTGTTTCCAAGACATTCTATTCATATTTTTATAGCTGTGTTGTAATTTATATTCAAATGGGTTTGGGCATGAACCTGAGGTGTTTGAGAACATACCCTTTATTGTCGTTGGTTATTTAAAAGTGAATGGATAGTTAAAAAGAGAAATATTATGTCTGAGCTTTCCAAAGTGCTAACTGTATTTTTGAAGGTGTGATTTTTCTTTTAAGATCTTTTGAAACTGCTAAATGGAATATCTACCCCATTCTTCTGAAACTGCCATTTATTTGCCACAGTCACTTCTTTCTCTGATAGTAACTCTTCTATTTATTTCACATTTTTCTACATTACATTATCAATTCGACTACAATCCCCCCTGTACCTTGGAACCCAGAGAGATAAATTCTAAATGCATAAAAGTCCATGTGAGGAATTGCCTCCAAATTCACAGCAGAAGGTCATTGCTTAATATTTATGTGGGCTCCACTTCTCTTCCTTCACGCTCCATTCAACACACTCTGTGCATCCTGAGCTGGATCTCCACATGTACTGATAAATAGATCTGCTCCAAACCACTGCACCCTGGCTGATTGCCAAAATGACACACTTTATGTTTCAGAATCACCTTCCAGACTCTAGCATCAGAACTGACTTCTGTTGATGAACAGCTTCCTACATTCGGGGGCCATGGAGATACTGTGCTTAGTTTGCCCAGACTTGGGGAGAAAAGGGGAAATTCAGAAGGAAAGAGAAATGCTCATGAGCACTACTGCATCTCCATCACTTCTCGTTAAAGCCATTTGTGAAAATTTCCTCCCTTCTTCACACTCAAGTTCTATTTCTAGTAAGTTTTATTTCCATAATCTTTGAAATCATGTGCTCTCTGATATGACCAGTGAATGGATCACATAGCCCTGTACTCCTTCACAAAGCTGGTTTCTACTTTGGTAGGTATTTAACCTTGAAATGGGAGGCAGTGAAGACAAGGCTAATATTTCCCACAGAATGTTCCTGGGAAGAGAACAATTTTGGATGAGTGGAAAGTATAGTTAAAAATTTCTAGACGTGAGCTGGAGCAATGGCACAGTGGTAGGCCATTTGTCTTGCACACAGCTGACCCAGGACAGACTGCGGTTTGATCCCCGGCATCCCATATGGTCCCCCACGCCAGTAGAACTTTCTGAGTGCATAGCCAGGAGTAACCCCTGAGCATCACTGGGTGTGGCCCAAAATAAAAAAAATAATTTTTTTCTAGACATCTTCTAAACAGGTTGAGTGTCTTTGTGCTTAATCTCTAAACTAAAAATGAGGTAATCTTTCAAAGGTTCATTTATTTAACAAGGAGGGGTTTTTAATTAATCTGGCACCCATCAGAATAAGGGGACAGTGAAGTCCTGAATGAGTAGGGATGAAACTGTTGTTCCTGGGAGGATTCAACACATTTCCAGAAAACATTAAATTCTTAGAAAAGCTTTGATGATGTAACAAGGGAGAAGCTGCTCAGAAGACATGTAGGCAAGAGCAGTATTGATTGTGTGTATGTAAGGAGGGTGATTGGCACCTATGGGGGTTGCAGAAGACAGAGCTAAGGCTAAGGTTTGGAGTAATGTGTTTGTAATTTGTGAAGGACAGAAATGAATAGAAGCAGGTAGACATAACCTTTCTCCTTTATAAGAAAATCATAAGAAAAGGGTGCCCATTTCAGTGTGAAATGAATGGAATGGACTTAGAGAAGGAACATCACAGAGAATGATGAAAGTGCTTCTTGGAGTTGGGACTTGAGACTTTTAGACAACTAGATAAATAATGATACAAATATAAATATATTAAAGCTAGAGAGATAGTATAGTGGATAAATTGCTTGTCTTTAACATGGCCTACCTGAATTCTATCTCTAGAACTGCACTTGATTCTTGATTCTTTCACAAGTGATCATTGAGTGCAGAGTCAGAAACCAGCCTTGAGCATCAATGGATAGGAACCCCAAACCAAAATATCAATGATAATGATAATAATAATAATTGTAATCACAACTACAATAAATATATTTTCTTTAATATGCTTCCCTATGCATTTCTGTTTCTTTCCATCTCATCTGATCTTCTAAAACTCCTGTGAAATTATTTCAGAACAAAATGATCAAGGTGTCTACTGATTATTTCACTGCACCCTAGTCCATTCCCTACCTCTCCACTTTCTTTCCTTTTTGATATCCATTTCCTTAGGAGCCGATGTTAGCAATCCCAGTCTTTTCCTCTCTCCAATTACTACCCTCTCCCAGGAATGGGTCCTTTTTTCTAAAGAAAACAATTTTTAACATTTGTTAGAATATTCTATATTCTTTAGATATTTCTTTATAAACTCTTTTCTTATGTTTTTGATAATTGTTACCACTGTTCCATACTGTTCACCTAAAATATGCTGAAATTATTCCCTGTACTATAAATTCAACTTTGCTTTTTTTTTGGGTGATGGTGGTAGGATTCAGTCACGTCTAGCAGCACTATTCCTTACTCAACTCAGGTGTCACTCCTAGTGGTGCTCTGGAAGCCTCATGCATTACTATTAATCACATTTAGTCTACTGCATGTAAGACAAACATTGAGCCCCCTTTCTATCTCTTGATCCCCTATATCTGCTTTGTTTTACCCTTTTCTCACCCTCTTTCCTTGTCTTTATGACTAAATGTCTTGGAAGGATGCTGAATAAATTTTGCTTCTGGGTCCTTATTTCTTATTGATCTTTAATGTCTTGGCTCTACCTTCTGCCCAAGGGCTTAGGATAAGATTGCTCTAAAAGGCCTTTGATCTCTAGACCTGTCAAAATAATAGCTACTCCACCACCCCTTAACCTGCTTGACATTTTCTCAGCATCTGATCCTACTGGCTGCCCTTTTGGTAATCTGTGTTCATCCCCATTTTATTTCACTACCTTTCCCTGTCCTCTTCCTTTTCTCGGATTTTCTTCTCTCTTTTTCTCATTATCTTCCATCTTTCCCTCAAATGGTGCTATGTTCTATGATCCCATCCCAAATCATCAAGTCACCCCTCACATATTTCATAGACCTTATCTTCATGGATCTTATCTTCTGTTCAGCTAACCCCTATTTAAACCAACCAATGAATCAACTTTTATGCTTAAGCTTTCACAAGAAAGTGGCAGCTTGCAAAGAAACAGCAACTTATTTCACTCTTTCATTTCTCATCTCAGTAATCTTGGTTGGTACCTGCTTCTCCTTCATCAGCATTAGAGCTGATGGAAGAACTCACTAGGCTTGCTTGGGAATTAAGAAGATCAGGAGACACTCCATCCATTCATATCCCCAAGGGAGTTTGAGGGAAATGTGTTTCATCTGTCTCTGCTCCCAACTTTTCACCTTATGAGATGTTAAGCTAATTATTTGTGAAGTCATAGAGTATCTTCGGCTATTCTCACATAGGACTGTAGGACTATAATAGGCATAGGAGTCTAGGTTTGGCTTAGGTTT
This sequence comes from Suncus etruscus, assembly GCF_024139225.1. NCBI lineage: Eukaryota > Metazoa > Chordata > Mammalia > Eulipotyphla > Soricidae > Suncus > Suncus etruscus. Next base: position 88,423,671 of record NC_064849.1, read on the forward strand.
CAGATGACTGAAAGCAATAATATTGAAGCAGTTGATACCTGTGTAACCACATAAAGAAAATGTAGTATTCACTCTTTCTTGCCCTATGATGTTACAGAAAATCCCATGATGACCCAAAGTCCAAGAATTGGGTAAAGAAAGATGAATGTCATTGAGGATTCCCAACTGTAGTTCAAATAATTTAGCACATCAGAAATATCTGTTATCAGAAAGTTGTTGGATTTGAAAAGCAGCCAAACTTCACATGTGCTCATTGAATGTTGCCTGGAGTCACATTACTTATGAACTTCTGGTCTTTACAGTTTGCAAGGAGTCATTTCTGAAGTGGCCAGTGGGCCATGCAGTCAGCAGATAGGAGATACCTTGTGCAATCAGTTTTCTCTTTACAACTAATCACTATTTTCAATCATTGCATTTTCTCTCTCCCCCACTATTCCTGGGCATTACTCAATTACAAAAACAAAACAAAACAAAAAACAAAAAAACAACACCAACCCCCCCCAAAAAACAAACAAACAGAAAACCTCTCTACACACACCTGCTTATCCAAGAGTAGAACATTTTTATTTTGGTATGATTTGATAGGTTATTTTGGTTAAGAATACTAAGATCTATTTTCCACATGATTTCATGACAGAGTTGTTAGCCTATCAAATGATATCCAATAATTGTACTTTAGAATTGCATGCTAAGACTGTATAGGAAGATAGATCAGACTCTTTTCTACTCAGAATCACTAAAGCTTTAATTCTTCCTTTGATGGTAAAAGTTATTTGATTGCAAGTAAAGGTTTAAATAAATCAATAGAACAAAGTTTTAAGCAAATATACTCTTTTAAATAGTCCATATGTAAATAGAAATCTTTGAAATCAGACTGCAATAATTTAAGCAACAAAGATGTGGGGTACAAAGGTTAAGGCACTTGCCTTGCAAGCATCCAGTATCAATTGGATTCCAGCACTGCCACAAAGAATAGAGCAGGAGTAACCCTTTATCAGGGATGAAATTTATCCCTGAAAATCCAAGGCTCCATTTCTCCAATAAAAGAGAATGATAAAGAATTCCAATGCAAATCATTATATGCTCACTTATTTATGAGGTTTCTCGATGTCTTTTGTATTTTGATTTTCTGTATTTAGTTGCATGGCTGCTTTCAAATTTTGTATCTTCAGGCTGACCCACTTGAATGGCAAAAACCTGGCACCCCATATGGTCCCTTGAGACCTGCCAGGGGTGAGCCCTGAACAAAGAATTAGGAATATTCCATGTGCACCACCAGATGTACACCGAAAAATAATAAAATAATTAAATTTATTTTTGCTTTTTCGGCCACACTCGATGATGTTCAGGGGTTACTCCTGGCTATGCTCTCAGAAATCATTCCTGGCTTGAGGGACCATATGGGATGCAGAGTATCGAACTGTGGGAAATCTTAGGTTAGTGCGTACAAGGCAAATGCCTTACTGCTGCAACACTGTTCCTGCCCCATATAATTTAAATTTTTTTAAGAAATAAAAAAGCCAAAATCATAAAAAATAATAAAAATATTTTAAGAAATAAAAACTAAAAAACTAATAAAATTTAAAATGAATCTATCTAAACTTTTGTTTTGTAAAAACTTTTGAAATCAGCTCATAGGAGCAAAGGGAATAATTTTGTGTTTATACTGTTCTTATAATTATTTACATAATTATCCTACTAGGGGCACTAGATTTTTTTGTTGTTTTTTTCTCTTCTATATAAGTTTCTTGATGAGCAGTTTTTCTTTAGCATTTTGAATATTTTCTTCTGCAACTTACTTGTTCCATTGTTCCTAGTGAATAGTCAACAGCTTGTCTTATTTTTTTCTTTATAAATGATGAGCAATTTTTAGTTTATTTTTTTCAAAATTACTTAATATCTCTCTCTTTCAACATTTCACTCAGGATACTTTGGGGTGAATCTCTGTGATTACACAATATGAAGAGTGTTGAGTTTCTTGAATCCACAGATTAGTATATTTGGATCAGATTCCTAATTGTAACTCATACATTACATGTACATAAGATTATACATTTATAATCAGATCTTAAATTTGGGATATTTAGAACCATTATTTGATTTTTTTTTATTATTTGATTTTTTTTCTGGTTCTGTATATCTGCTTTTGGCACAATCTTTATGTGAATATGGTCTATGTTTCTCAGTTCTGTTCAATTTTCTTCATTCTATTTTCTCTCTACAATTCAGATTCATATAATGTTTATTGATTTATCTTTAGATTTTCTGAGTCTTTTTGTTTTGCCAGTTCACATAGAATGAACTTGTAATTCCAGTCTCTTCTTACAACTCCAGAATTTCCTTTCTTATAATTTCCTTTGATGCAATGTATTTTATTAGTCATTATTCATACAGTTCTTTAATTATTTAAAGTGGGCTTCTTTAGTTCTTGATCGTAGTTATAACAGCTGCTTTGAAATTTTGTCTTAAATCTGCTGTCTGAGCCTCTTCAAAGGAAGCTTCTAATATTTACTTTTTAGTCCTTTGTATTGATCGTGTTTTACTGATTCTTTGGATGTTTCACAACTTTTTTTGTTGAAAACTTGACATTTGAGATAATGTAGTGATCCAGAATATGAACCAACTCCTTCGCTTTTTAATGCTCGTGTGCATGTACACATGTAGGTTGCTTCTTTCTGTTGTTTGCTTATTTTTTAAGTCACTGTAGTGGAGTGGTTTACCCTAAGTACCTGATGTCATTTCTCAGAGGACATAACCTTTGGAATGTGTCACCCCAGTTTTGACTGACCCATGCCAGTCTTTCTTTTCCCATCATTGTTCAGAACTCATCTTGGGCTATCTTCCAACCCATGTTTTATTTCTTATTTACATTTATTTTTATTCAGCATTGATTTAAATGACATAATTTTAGCAGTGCAGCTTCTTACATTGAAATGTGTTTATTTTCTCCCAGTAGCTAAGTTACTGCCCAGGCAATATCTTTATAGCTTTTTCCTAGCACCTTTCTGGTAAACTAAGTGGTTTAACTTTTATTGCTATGATGCAGTTACAAACATCTCTTTGTTGCTTGTTGCCTGACTTCAGATCTTCACTGTCTTCAATGCCTAAAATTTAGAATTATAAATCTATGCTATGTTTTAAAATAGTCACTCCTAGATCAGATAGATAAGACAGGGATTAAATACGTTGCCTTGCCTACATGACCATTTTTGGTTCAATCTCTAGTACAGTCTAGGATGCCCTGAAAAATGACCGGAGTAATCCTTGAGCACCGAACCAAGTGAAAATCCTGAAAATTCCCGAGTATGATCCCAAACAAATAAATAAAAGGTAGTCACATTATTTTGAAAGAGCATTGTAATTCTATGTCCTGGGCCTTGCTTCTCACTGTGAAAAACAGTTCTAACACTCAGTGCTCTAGGTAGGAACCCATTCAGAGGCCAACTTCATGGCCAGTGATGCTCTCTCTGTTTTTCTCTGTGAGCTAAGCACTGAGATGGAGGTTCCTTATCTCAGATTGTCTTTCCCTATATCAAGCATCCTCCTGACCCTCGTGACAAACTTTCCCACCACTGTCCAGTTTTAAAATCTATTACCATAAAAAGTTCTTTCATGTCCCTTATTTATTTCATTTATTTCATGATAAATTCTTCCTATCCTCAGTTTCACTTAACCACTATTTTGTGTAATGGTTCATAATCCTATTGAATTTTGCATACAGCTGTTGGGTTCTTGTTAGATAGTGAGATGTCCTTTAGAAAGGACATCAGAAAATTTTGGGAAAATAGAGGTTTCTTCTTCCTACCACCTAGAATTTGCACAACCTTTCTCGATGAACATGAGCTGTGATGGAACAAGAATGCAGGGTCAGAAGTCCTACCTCTCTTCAGTCTCAGGGTGGAAACTTTAAAGTTTCTCAGATTTTCCTTTGATGAGGCCTGTGCCATTATAAGGCAGAAGAAATGAAAATTTGCAAGAGAAAACACAAAAATTCAGTAAAGGCATAAATTCACCTCCACAAAGTTTCTGTCAATTGAATCTGTTTCACCAAAGTATGAGAAAAGTGAAGAAGGTTGATTCCCTTCTGGCCCTGAGTTCAAGTCAGCTCCTTTGAGTGATTTTTTTTTCTATACATTTTTAAAATTTTAGACAGTATAGTTTACAGATTCACTTACAATACAATTATTTCTGGTATCCAATATTTCTTTTTTTTTAATTTTTTTATTTAAACAACTTTATTACATAGATGATTGTGTTTGGGTTTCAGTCATGTAAAGAACACCACCCATCACCAGTGCAACATTCCCATCACCAATGTCCCAAATATCCCTCCTCCCCATCCAACCCCTGCCTGTACTCTAGACAGGCTTTCTATTTCCCTCGTACATTCTCATTATTAGGACAGTTCAAAATGTGGTTATATCTCTAACTAAACTCATCCCTGTTTGTGGTGAGCTTTATGAGGTGAGCTGTAACTTCCAGCTCTTTTGTCTTTTGTGTCTGAAAGTTATTATTGCAAGAATGTCTTTCATTTTTTTTAAGACCCATAGATGAGTGAAACTATTCTGTGTCTTTCTATCTCTCTCTGACTTATTTCACTCAGCATAATAGATTCCATGTACATCCATGTATAGGAAAATTTCATGACTTCATCTCCCTGACAGCTGCATAATATTCCATTGTGTATATGTACCACAGTTTCTTTAGCCATTCATCTGTTGAAGGGTAACTTGGCTGTTTCCAGAGTCTTGCTATGGTAAGTAGAGCTGCAATAAATATAGGTGTAAGGAAGGGATTTTGTATTGTATTTTTGTGTTCCTAGGGTATATTCCGAGGAGTGGTATAGCTGGGTTGTATGGGAGCTCGATTTTAGGTTTTTGGAGGAATCTCCATATTGCTTTCTATAAAGGTTGAACTAGACGGCATTCCCACCAGCAGTGGATAAGAGTTCCTTTCTCTCCACATCCCCACCAACACTGTTTGTTCTTATTCTTTGTGATGTGTGCCAATCTCTGGGGTGTGAGGTGGTACCTCATAGTTGTTTTGATTTGCATCTCCCTGATGATTAGTGATGTGGAGCATTTTTTCATGTGTTTTTTGGCCATTTGTATTTCCTCTTTGTCAAAGTGTCTGTCCATTTCTTCTCCCCATTTTTTGATGGGATTAGATGTTTTTTTCTTGTAAATTTCTGTCAGTGCCTTGTATATTTTGGAGATTAGCCCCTTGCTGATGGGTATTGGGTGAATAGTTTCTCCCACTCAGTGGGGGGCTCTTGTATCTTGGGCGCTATTTCTTTTGAGGTGCAGAAGCTTCTCAGTTTAATATATTCCCATTTGTTAATCTCTGCTTTCACTTGCTTGGAGAGTACAGTTTCCTCTTTGAAGATGCCTTTAGTCTCAATGTCCTGGAGTGTTTTACCTGCGTGTTGTTCTATGTATCTTATGGTTTCGGGCCTGATATCAAGGTCTTTAATCCATTTGGGTTTTACCTTCGTACATGATGTTAGCTGGGGGTCTAAAGTTCAATTTGTTGCAAGTGGCTAGCCAGTTGTGCCAACACCACTTGTGGAAGAGGCTTTCCCTGCTCCATTTAGGATTTCTTGCTCCTTTATCAAAAATTAGGTGATTGTATGTCTGGGGAACATTCTCTGAGTATTCAAGCCTATTCCACTGATCTGAGGGCCTGTCTTTATTCCAATACCATGCTGTTTTGATAACTATTGCTTTGTAGTACAGTATAAAGTTGGGGAAAGTAATTTCTCCCATATTCTTTTTCCTAATCATTGCTTTAGCTACTCTAGGGTGCTTCTTGTTCCATATGAATTTCAAAAGTGCCTGATCCACTTCTTTGAAGAATGTCATGGATATCTTTAGAGGGATCGCATTAAATCTGTACAATGCTTTGGAGAGTATTGCCATTTTAATGATGTTAATCCTGCCAATCTATGAGCAGGTTATGTGCTTCCATTTCCGCATGTCCTCTCTTATTTCTTGGAGCAGAGTTTTATCGTTTTCTTTGTATAGATCCTTCACATTTTTAGTCAAGTTGATTCCAAGATATTTGAGTTTGTGTGGCATTATTGTGAATGGGGTTGCTTTCTTAATGTCAATTTCTTCCTTATTACTACTGGTGTATAGAAAGGTCATTGATTTTTTGTGTTAATTTTGTAGCCTGCCACCTTGCTATATGAATCTATTGTTTCTAGAAGCTTTTTAGTAGAGACTTTAGGGTTTTCTAGGTAGAGTATCATGTCATCTGCAAACACCGAGAGCTTGACTTCTTCCTTTCCTATCTGGATTCCCTTGATATTCTTTTCTTGCCTAATTGCTATATTAAGAACTTCCAGTGCTATGTTGAATAGGAGTGGTGAGAGAGGACAGCCTTGTCTTGTGCCAGAATTTAGAGGAAAGGCTAAGAGGACATATTTGCCTCTGGCTTGTGGTAGATGGCCTTAACTATATTGAGAAAGGTTCTTTCCATTCCCATCTTGCTGAGAGTTTTGATCAAGAATGGGTGCTGGACCTTATCAAATGCTTTCTCTGCATCTATTGATATGATCATGTGATTTCTATTTTTCTTGTTGTTGATGTTGTGTATAATGTTGATAGATTTATGGATGTTAAACCAGCCTTGCATTCCTGGGATGAAACCTTCTTGATCATAGTGGATGATCTTCTTAATGAGGCATTGAATTCTATTTGCCAGGATTTTGTTGAGGATCTTTGCATCTGTATTCATCAGCGATATTGGTCTGTGATTTTTTTTTCATAGCATCTCTGTCTGGTTTAGGTATCAAGATGATGTTGGCTTCCTAAAAGCTATTTGGAAGTGTTCCTGTTTTTTCGATTTCATGAAAGAGTCTTGCCAGGATTGGTAGAAGTTCCTCTTGAAAGGTTTAAAAGAATTCATTAGTAAATCATCTGGGCCTGAACTTTTGTTTTTAGGCAAACATTTGATTATTGTCTTAATTTCCTCAATAGTGATGGGTGTGTTTCGATATGCTACATCCTCTTCATTCAATCGTGGAAGAATATAAGAGTCCAAAAATTTATCCATTTCTTCCAAGTTTTCATTTTCAGTGGCATATAGTTTCTCAAAGTAGTTTCTGATTACCCTTTGGATCTCTACCATATCCTTTTTCATTTCTAATACGAGTTATCAAGTTTCTCTCTCTCTCTTTCTTTCTTTGTTAATTTTGCCAGTGGTCTATCAATCTTGTTTATTTTTTCAAAGAATCAACTTCTGCTTTTGTTGATCTTTTGGATTGTTTTTTGGGTTTCCACTTTATTGATTTCTTCTCTCAGCTTTGTTATTTCTTTCTGTCTCCCTATTTTTGGGTCCTTTTGTTGAGTACTTTCTAATTAATTCTATGAGCTGCATCATTAAGATATTCAGGTATGCCCCTTCTTCTTTCCTGATGTGTGCTTGCAAAGCTATAAATTTTCCTCTCAGTACTGCTTTTGCTGTGTCCCATAGGTTCTGATAGTTTGTATCTCCATTGTCATTTGTTTCTAGGAAGGTTTTGATTTCCTCTTTGATTTTATCTCGGACCCACTGGTTATTCAGTATTAGGCTGTTTAACTTCCAGGTATTAAAGTTTTTCTTCTGTGTCCCTTTGTAGTTTACATATAATTACAGGGCCTTGTGGTCAGCAAAGGTAGCATGAAAAATTTCTATCTCTTGATATTATGGAGTTATGTTTTATGTACTAGCATGTAGTCTATCCTGGAACATGTTCCATGTACATTAGAGAAGAATGTGTATCCAGGCATTTGGGGGGTGGAGTGTCCTGTATATATCTACTAGGCTTCTTTCTTCCTTTTCTCTTTTCAGGTCTAGTATATTCTTGTTGGGTTTCAGTCTGGTTGACCTGTCAAGTGTTGACAATGCCGTGTTGAGGTCTCCCACAATTATTGTATTGTTATTGATATTACTTTTCAGATTTGTCAATAATTTTATTAAATATTTTGCTGGCCCCTCATTCGGTGCATATATGTTTAGGAGAGTGATTTCTTCCTGCTGTAAGTATCCCTAGATTAATACAAAATGTCCATCTTTGTCCCTTACAACTTTCCTAAGTATAAAGTTTGCACCATCTGATATTAGTATGGCCACTCCAGTTTTCTTATGGGTGTTGTTTGCTTGGATGATTTTCCTACAGCCTTTTATTTTGAGTCTATGTTTGTTCTGAGTATTCAGGTGCATTTCTTGTAGGCAGCAGAATTTTGGATAGAGTTTTTTGATTCATTTAGCCACTCTGTGTCTCTTAACTGGTGCAGTTAGTCCATTGACATTGAGAGAAAGAATTGTCCTGGGAGTTACTGCCATCTTTGTATCGAAGTTTGGTGTGTCTGTTGGTCAATCTTGTCTTAAAGTAGGCTGTTCAGTTTTTTTTTTTTTAAGAATGGTTTGAGTCTGTAAAGTTTCTGAGCTGTTGTTTGTCTGTGAAACCATGCATTGTTCCTTCAAACCTGAAAGTGAGTTTTGTTGGGTACAGTATTCTAGGTGAAGCATTTATTTCATTGAGTTTTGTCACTATGTCCCACCACTGCCTTCCGTCCTTGAGTGTTTTCTGGTGACAGGTGTGCAGTAAATCTCAAGGATGTTCCCTTGAATGTAATTTCTCTTTTTTGATCCTGTTGCTTTCAGAATTCTGTCTCAATCTGTGGGATTCATCATTATGACTAGGATGTGTCTTGGGGTGTTTTTTCTGAGGTCTCTTAGTTGGTACTCTTCGGGCATGCAGGATTTGATCTCATGTATTCATTAGCTCTAGTAGTTTCTCTTTAATGACGTTCTTGACCGTTGATTCTTCCTGGAAATTTTCTTCCTGGGTCTCTGGAACTCCAATGATTCTTAAGTTGTTTCTGTTGAGCTTATCATAGACTTCTGTTTTCATTTGTTCCCATTCTTTGAATAATTTTTCCATTGTTTCATTTGCTTTAAGGGCTTTTTTCCAATTTCTTCTGCTGTATGGAATTGTTATTCATCTCATCTTCCAGTGTACTAATTCCATCCTCAGCTGCTGTTAAACTGTGGGAAAGCTCAACCATGTTTTTCTTCAATTCATCTACTGAGTTTTTCAGACCTGTTATTTGACCTGAAATTTTAGTTTGGAGTTTTCTGATTTTTATCTTCATATTCTCTTGATTCTTATTAGTGTTCTCTTCTATACTTTCTTTGAGTTCTTTGAACATCTTCCATATTGTGACTCTAAACTCCTTATCTGAGAGACTGACTAGTTGGTTGGTCATGTTCAAGTCATCAGAGTTGCCATCATCATTCTCTATGTCTGGCACTGGCCTGCATTGTTTCCCCATTGTCACACTTGTATTGTGGGTTTTTCTATGTGTTTGGTTGTATTCATTGGCTAAATGATGTGTAAGGCCGGGAAGTGAAGCAGAGTGGCAGTACTCCTCTGGCTCCACCCTTTCTGGGCTTGTAAACTCACCTCCAGGGAAGGCTCCAGGGAAGGCGAGCCATCGCAGATGAGCCACACACAGGATGAAATAAGGCTGAAAATGGAGCACAGCACAGAAGACAGGCAGATAGGGGTGCTGGCATCTGAGTTCCAGCAGAGTTTAGTGGCTTCCCCTTTCAGGGCATGTAAGTTCACCTCCAGGGAAGGCTCCAGGGAAGGCGAGCCGTCCACAGATGAGCCACACACAGGGTGAAATCAGGCCAAAAATGATGTTTTTTTTTTTTTTTAGATATAGTTTCTATGCATAAACTTGAAGTCAAGCTCTTGCCTCACATGGAAGAAAGTCAGATAAAAGAGGTAATGAAAGACTTTAGTACCTGTATTTGGACATCCTGGTTCAATCCTTTGTGTGAAGTGGTCTACTGACAATACCTGGAAGACACCAATAGACCTGAAGACAACAGGTATTGCCCTGAAGAATCCAGACATTCTCATCAGCACTGCTGGTTGTGGCCCTACAAAACCTCCCTGGACTCCCAGGCAGGCTCACATAATCCCTAGCATAGTAGGACTAGAGACGTGCCACATCATTTTGTCCTCACTGTGAACTACTACTCCATGTTGAACAAGACTATCCACGGTAGCATCCAGGCTCCTCTGAGCACAGTTTGGATGTCCTGTCCCCCAAATAAACTAAATGACGACAACAAAAAGAGTCAAATCTTGGGGTCTGTAATACATATAGTGACTTCCTTTCTGTTCTTGTGTATTGTAATGGTTTCCTTCAGGTTGAACCATAGGTCATTTAGTTCTCACTGTCTGCACTTCTCTTTCAGAGTATAGTCTTTGCTGTAGCCTGTGCCAATAGGACATTCTTTTCCTTGGTAAAAAAAAAAAAAACCCAAACAGTTATTGCACAGTTTATTCCAAAGGTTCTGCTCAGTCTCTGTTTTCAGAATTGGGCCTCTGCACTAAGAAATCTTGATTTTTGTAGGAGACCTGGGCTATAGCCTAGGGTAGGGTTTTCCTTAATGGTCTCAAGGTACATTCTGCCCAGTCACGGTTGTCAAAGTCAGTTTTCTGTAGTTAGCGCTCTTATTTTTCATAGTTCAAAGGACAATACATCTTCTGATTTCCACTTAGTGTTAGGTGATGTGATAGGACCTCCTGGTTTTAGGTCAAGTTGTCATTTCCTCGCTGTCCTCGTTGTCATATTAACGCTGGCACAAGTATATCTCCCAATGGAGCTTAGTTCCTGGTGTTGTTGCGGGGGGTTGTTTCAGTTCTACCTCTGGGATCTGGGATTTGAGAATGTACTAACACTGTCCAATCTCATGGAGACTGAGTTGTATCCACATGATGTATGTCCAGGATGGCAGGCATCCTTGTATAAAAAGTGTGAGTTCTTATCCTTAGAAGATAAGATCTTGGGCCCGGAGAGATAGCACAGCGGCATTTGCCTTGCAAGCAGCCGATCCAGGACCTAAGGTGGTTGGTTCAAATCCCGGTGTCCCATATGGTCCCCCGTGCCTGCCAGGAGCTATTTCTGAGCAGAAAGCCAGGAGTAACCCCTGAGCACCGCCGGGTATGACCCAAAAACCAAAAAAAAAAAAAAAAAAAAGAAGATATGATCTTGTGTCTGAGTCCATGATTTCCCCTTATTTACTGTGCCTATACAAAAACATATGGTGTCCTTTTGTATTGCTGGTGCTATTCTGGGTAAGGATGACAGGCTACACGTACAGTATCTGTGATGTGGTCTGAGCTTTTGTCCTAGGCAAGACGTTTTCTTAGATTTTGTACAAAGCAGCACCAAAACTGGTGAGGGTAGAGAAAATATGTATATATATAAAAATAGACTATATAGATGAAATTGAGATATAAAATAAAGAAAGGAAATTGAGAAAAAAGAGGGAAAAAGGTATTTGAAGAAAGAAAGTAATGGGGAAGGCTATCTGTATGTTTAGGAATACATATCTTAAGATACATTATTATAAAGGTATTAAGCTTGTGTAGGCAATATAGGCCTCCCAATTAGGTCTTCTGAGATATTCTGTGGGCAGTGAAAGCCAAGGTACTTTTTGTATCACAGACTTTGGTCTAGAGTTTAAGATATGATTTGCGGCATTTCAGAGTCCTGTAGTGTCCTTGAATTGGGGGTTTTGCTGCAGCTGAATCCGGTATCATGCAAACCGTCCACAATTTGATGGGGGGTGAGAGGGGTCACAAGCTTGAGTCAGGGAGGCTTATTGGTTGTGGTTTCTTGCTGATACACAAGATGAGGATTCGAAAGGGTGTCTTTCATTGACGAGCTGGATGGTGGTCTGTTGGGAAGGAGGTTGGTCTTTTTGCCTAACAGATTAAAAACTGAGGGTAAAGAGGGTTAAATAAGGGGGAGATAACAAATCCGGTTTGGGATATGGGGAAGTAGAAAGGTCTCTGGGTATGGAAAGGCAATATAGAACAGGGGCTATATACATTGTATATACATTGTCCTCTCTGCGGTGGAGAGGATGACTGTATAGAAAGTAACATTCACTAGACACTGACTTCAGAGATCAATTTGAGTGCTATCCTCCACATATAGGATATTCCATTTCCTTTCCTATAAATAGTCAAGAATTAGAACATTTTTGAACGTTGTTAAAAAGCCCACTTGCTTTTGAAAATGTTATCGGTAAAAAAAAAGAAGAAAGAAAGAAAGAAAGGAAAGAAAAGAAAGAAAGAGAAAGAAAAGAAAGAGAAAGAAAGAAAGAAAGAAGAAGAAAGAAAGAGAAAGAAGAGAAAGAAAGAAAGAAAGAAAGAAAGAAGGAAGGAAAGAAAGAAGGAATGAATGACGGAAGGAAGGAAGGAAGGAAGGAAGGAAGGAAGGAAGGAAGGAAGGAAGGAAGGAAGGAAGGAAGGAAGGGAGAGAAAGAAAGAAAGAAATAAGAAAAAGAAGAAGAAAGAAAGAAAGAAAGAAGAAAGAAGAAGAAGAAAGAAAGAAGAAAGACAAGAAAGAAGAAAGAAAGAAAGAAAGAAAGAAAGAAAGAAAGAAGAAGAAAGAAAAAAGAAAGAAAGAAAGAAAAAGAAAGAAAGAAAGAAAGAAGAAAGAAAGAAAAAAGAAAAGAAAAGAAAAGAAAGAAGGACGCCCCTGCAGAGGGGCTGCTATGGTTGAGATAAATCTGCTTTGGCTAGCTGTCCTGGCATGTGTGGTCTCCAAGCCCAGCTCTGGCCTCTGTAGCTTGTGAATGAATGTAGAGGGGAGGAGTTTTTCCTCCACCCCATCCCATCCCCCAAGGCCCAGGTTACCAGATGTGGCCATGAAGACCGTTCTGGCCTGGGGAATCTGGACCCCCAGACTAGCTGGCAGTCCGGGGGGTTCTTTGGCTAGCTGTCCAGCCCAGTGCCCACCACATACAGTGCAAGGGGCAAACTCCCTGGCATGTGTGGTCTCCAAGCCCAGCTCTTGCCTCTGTAGCTTGTGAATGAATGCAGAGGGGAGGAGTTTTCCTCCACCCCATTCCCATCCCCCAAGGCCCAGGTTACCAGATGTGGCCATGAAGACCATTCTGGCATGGGGGAATCTGGTCCCCTGGACTAACTGGCAGTCCGGGGGGTTCTTTTGCTAGCTGTCCAGCCCTGTGCCCACCACATACCAGTGCAAGGGACAAACTCCTGGCATGTGTGGTCTCCAAGCCCAGCTCTTGCCTCTGTCCAGAAGTATTTTTTATATTAGATTCCTACGTGCCATGGGTGAAGCTTACAAGTTTCCCAGCTCCCTAATGACTTTTATTATTACTATTTTTATTGCAACCCATTCTTGGGACCTTTGCAGTGTTTATCACTTTTTAAAGTAGTGATAATAAAGTCATTTTTAATGCCCCTAAGTTAAACCACTTAGAGTTTTGAGGGTTACTATAGATTTTCTCTGAAATATTTAATAAACTCAATTTGTCTCAAGGGACCCTGGTATAATTATAAGTTACTAGTATTAGCTCAAGTGATATTACTAATATAATGATATGTACTAAAATTATATCCCATCCTTCTCAATAATGCTTAGATCTAGGAGATGTATATTTCAATTCTGTATAAAATGTCTTATGAACAAAAATGGGATAATACCAGTTTTGAAATAAGAGTCTCATTTTGAGGAAACTCTTAGCTCATATTTTATTGAATTGCTCACTTTTATCTCTGAAGGTGAAGATTCACTGGTAAATATAAATTTAGTATAACATCTCTTTGTTCTGTGCTTTAGCTAGATAATTTTATTTTTTTTATTTTAGGAGGAAGAGGACTCCTCAATAGTGCTTTTTGGAGCTAGGGCTAGTCTCAGTGTTTTCTCAACTTCTGGGAGAGTGGTTGATTGTGAGGCCTGAAGACACAGTGTTGAGAAGGTCCATCGTTCAGGGGATCACAACACCATATTAAATGATGCTTAGGGTCCTCCAGAACTAGACCAACAGTGCAAGGGTTTGGGGGGGGGGGGCACATGTTTGCATATGTTCTAATTCCTCTACTAACTTTCTGGTTTCTTTGCTATTTGATTTTCAAGTTCACTTTTGAACAGAGAATTTCTTCATATCTCTGATAGTCTATGGGCTCTTACATTTGAGACAAAGCATGAAGTTGTGTGCAACATAGCGACATAGCGGCAATCTTCTAGGAAAATGCTACAGACACAGAGTCATGAAAATTGTCCCCTTTTCCACTAAAATTTCTATCTGGGTGATTTTTGTAGTCTCATAAACATTTTAGCACTTAGAAAGACCTCAGTATCATCTCATATATTTTATTTTAGATATGAGAAACCCTACCTTTGCATCACATTTTAGTTGTAAAAAAAATTAAAAGGCCCACCAACTCTTGAGTGAATATATAGAATTTCGTGTCATATTATAAAAAAAACTGAGCTTTGAAACTTGAGCGATATAACAGCTGGTAGAGCATCTGCCTTGCACGTGGACAACATGGGATTGATCCCTGACACCCCATATGGCTCCTCTGCTATCACTGGCAGTGATCTCTCTAGATGCAGAGCTGGAAGTAAGCCCTGAGCACCATCATGAGTGACTCTTAAAACCAAAATAACAAACAAACAAAACCCCCAATAAATGTGAAAATAGTAAGACAACTTTGTTTAGAGAAAATTTAGTGGTCACAGAATATAGCAATAATATTATATTAACTGAACGAAGTGCCTCTTATCTAGTTTGGAAACTATCAAGACCTTAATTGCTTTAGTTGACTGCTTTGAGATAAATATATTTTCTTTAGTCTGATATCATCTTATATATAGAATTAAGATAGTAGTAAATAAATTAAATGGGCTTCTATTTTTCAAATAAGAGTGACTTCACAGTCGTAAACCCCTGTCTTCTTGACAAGGAAAACAAAAATAAATGGATTATTGCTATAGAAAAACTCAGCAAGATTATCTCTCATATAGATTATCTTAGTATGGAGAAAAAGGCAGTATTAAATGGAAGCATATATGACAAATTGTAGGAAAAAATAAAGGATGGTGTTCTAGACATCTACATGTGAAAGGTAAGTCCATAATATAGAGAGAATAAAATGGTTGTGAAAACTTTAATGACACCATATTATGAAATTTTTTTTACAATATTTTTTCTTTAAATCAAATTTAAAACATGGGTAATCTTAAAGACTATATTAAAATTACTATTCCTGAGCTGGAGACAGAGTAGGAGTTAGGCACTTCTTTTTTTTGTTAGTGATCAGCCTCATTTTATCCCCAGAACTTCACATCTCCTAGGCACCTCCAGGATTGATCCCTGATCAGATGACCAGAAATAACCCCCAAGAGCCTTTGAGAGTGGCCTATTCCTCTTTCCCACTACTATGTTTACTGAAGGGAAAAGAAGAGAGTTAACATTCAGTTAGTAGATAAAGGACACCTATCTAGAATTGATAAAGCATATAAATAAAGTTTAAAAACCATTGTTTATTATTCTTTTAGAAATTAGACAAAGTATATGGCAGAAAATTTTATGGAAAAGTCCAGAGTAATTGCACTGACTGCCTCCCACCACTCATTGGTGACACAAACTACTCATGTGACTTTGGAACAGTTCTCAAGCCCACTCTCAAGTCAAATGTGCATCTTCTCCTTGCAGATTCTCTATTTCTACCTTGTAGTTTTGTAAGGATTGAACCAACTGAAACTTCTAAAATGCACAGCCTGGAAACTTAGAACAAGTACCCCAAACTTATTTTTTCATTAATGTATTTCTTGAATACTAAAGATCCTATTAAGCATCACTGTCTTATAAAATATTAGAATCTGAAATTAGAGCTTACATATAGTTCTACATACATATTTATCCTCATTAATTTTCAACTTTTGGGATTTAACTTGTTGGCCTAGAGTGCGGACAATTCATTGAATTTTTCCTGGCACCCAAATACTAGCAAGTCCTACTCAAGTCACAGATTTCATGAAGATTTGGTAGGTGGATTTTCAGATAGAACCAGTGAATGAAATGCAGCAGACTTTTCATATGGAATCCTGGACTTCTCTCTGACATCATGTGGTTCTCAAACTCTGATATAAGTAGCCCCTGAGCACCTATCAATGTATTACTAAAACCAAAATAAACTAAGGGGTAAAATTAGTACGTTGAATGCTGTGATATAACTCACTCTCTGTAACTGATTTTTTTTTAAATTTTTTGTGGTGGTGGGAGTGGTGTCCCAAGCAGTGTTCAGGAGACTTGGGGCCCAGTAATTTAGGGGAGCCAAACTGGTATTTCCATTCACATATACCTGCAGTGCTACTGGATCCTAGTTGAGGTCCTGGTCATGATCAGGACACCATGTGGAACTAAGGATTCAACTAAAGATACATACTAAACCTGTGCCTAAATCTCAGTTCTCTACCCAGTTTCCATAGTAAATACAATGTCAAGGATGACATTAACTTCTTTAGTCTACTATTCCCTGTAGAACATTTCTTCCATTTTTCAAGCACAACTTCATGTACAACTCTTACCTTATATTCACCGATTCTTTTACAAAGGCCAATGTTTGTTTTCTCTGATGCCTCTTTCTGTTTGAGGGGGGCTGTTCTTGAAATAACTTACTTAAATCCCTAAGACACTTCAATGATAGAAGGTACAGTAAGGGCCTTTTGACTATTGACCTGTGGAACAATGCCAAGGCCTTTGCCTGGACTAACTGGGATTTACCTTACAGAGTTGGTGCCAAGTGCCTAGTCTAGAAGAATGATTGAGAAGGAGAATGAGAGGCTCTCACACACCCAACAGCTTTCTCAGAAGTTTGACTACAGTCCAGCCCTATCATTTTCACAGAAATCTCCAGTTCTCCTGAGGCTAATGAATCTATCAGAAAAACAAAAGATCCATTTTATTGGACTAGCTCTTCATGACCCATTTTGGAGCCTTGGCGATTAGCAGTTTTTCAAGTGCTTTTCAAACATCTCTACAAATTAGCTCAAATACAATTCACTATCTCTCCTCTGCCACACAGCTACAAAACAAATAGATAAAAATAGGTATCTAGTTTAACCCACAATAAAGAAAAGATTTCAGCTCACTATATGAGTAGAGACAAAAAGAATTTGGCACCATTTTTAAAAGAATACAAAATACCAATGAGGGGCTGACAAGATAGTTCATTTATCTGGTGCACATGCCTTTATTGATTATTGTTTTGGGTTTTGGGGGGCACCTCAGGGCTCAGGGGTTTTTTCCTCCTCTGTTCTTAGAAGCTGTTCCTGGCTTTGTACTGGAGATCATATTTATTAAGTGCTAGGGATGTAGCCCAGGGGGTCCGCCCCATGCAAAGTCCGTACTTTGCCCTATTGAAGTTTCTCTTCAATTCTAGAACACATGGTTTTGCCTGCAGGAGGTTTGGCCTAGATCTATAGATTTGAAACAACAAGAGTGACCTCTGGACACTGAAAAATGCTTTTAAGTGTCTTTAAGTATAGCTTGAAAAAACTAAGATTCAAAGAAAACAAAAACCAATGGATTGTTCTGCATTGTGTGCCTCTGTGTGTGTGTGTGTGTGTGTGTGTGTGTGTGGTATAGCATTGTTCTCCATATATTTTGTGTGGTTCTTTGCATAGCCTGGTGCTAGCACAGTGAATCAGTGCACTTGTGTGGGTAGAGAAGGCGGTGTTGGAGCTACTTCTCTCCTAGGCAGTGTGTTCATCTTGCTGTCTTTGCCACTTGGAAGGGAGAACTTTAATTACACAGCACAGCCACTGGAGACAAAAGTCAGAGTGTCTAGCAAAACGAAAGTGCATTCCAAGACCCAACCACTTAACAACTTGTTAAGTGACTTAAATGCCCTGACTCTTCAATTTGGGATGGTTGATGGAATATAATTTTGCAATTAGTGCAGTGTATGTTGTGAATGTGCCACTGTTTTTATATCCTCTTAGTGAATTATGTAAATGCCTTACCTGTGAGTTTATATTTTAGTTTTTACCCTCATTATTAATGTCACACGGGCTATAATGTTTCCTTTTAAGACAATACAATTAAAAACTTTAAATGAGGTAATCAGGAGCCTAGCGCCAACAATCAGCCTGAAATATGCAATCAAAGGAAGTCAGGGGTAAACACGTGTTTAGGGGGAAGTATCTGAGTTGGTTTTCAATAGGACAAAGACAGCAGGTTGGGAGAACTGTGCTCCTTTACTGAAGATGCTGGCAAAAGTCTGATGGCCAAATAGGTTTAGACTTTACTTTATTGGTACCGTATTTTCCGGCGTATAAGATGACTTTTGAAACAAAAAAAGTCAACCGAAAATCAGGGGTCATCTTATATGCCAAGTACTGTATGTTCTGGCGTATAAAACGACTGGGCGTATAAGACGACTCCCTATTTTTGCAGTTAAAACATAGGTTTAGGCCTATATTTGCTGTATCAGACAGAATGTTCCTGTATGTAACTGTATGTACCACAGTGAGCCAATCACAACAAGCAAAGGTTCAAAGGTAATAGACTTCCTCTCTGACTCTGCCCATCTGAGCAGGCTTTTTACAGTGTAGATTCGGGTCCAGAACATTGTCTAATTTGCATGCATAAAAAACCTGCTTGGATTGGCTGAGTTAGAGAGGCGGTCTGAGCAGCCTTGCAGTGATTGGTGCAGGATCGAGTTGGAAAATTCGTTTTGTGGCAATATTCAGACAATTTTCGTTTAGTGGCATATTGAAACATTTTTCGGGATATACTCGGCATATAAGACGACCCCCCAATTTTCGGTTGACTTTATTTTGTTTCTTCAAAAGTCGTCTTATATACCGGAAAATATGGTACTTTCATTAGGCAACTGATGTACCTGTTGCATTATACTGATTTCTTAAAACACTGATTGTACCATTTGTGCAGCCCAGTAGACTGAATCCTTGTCTGGTGATCCTTTGTTCGTGAGTTCTAGGTTTGTTCTGGCATTCCTGTCTTTTCCTGATTTCTCTCTGTCATTCATTTCTTTCAAAAAGCATCATTGACTAAGTGCCTTTATTTTTTCTGGCACCTATCCAATATGACCTTGAAATGATATCTATGTCAAAAGTGATATTTATGGGGGAAGAGGGAATCTATGGCAGGGGAGATTGAGGATAGTATAGTGTATACAGCCTGGTTTTCCTGGTATTCTTTTTGACCCTTTAGTATTTTATAAAAAGGCTTTGAGCATTCAAAAAAAATTCTGTAGGCAGCTGGTTGATAACAAGATCCACAAACAGAAGTCAGTTGACATTTGCAACATGCCTTCTTTTGGCTAGCTAATTTCTGCAATGAAATTCTTCAGGTAAAGAGAATACTAGAAGGATAACAGAGTTATGCACAGCACAGTTAAGGGCTACCCTAAAGTAATCAAGACCTTTCTGACCTACAAAGCAAAGCTGCTACTTCTGAGGAGAGAACTAGGATTTCAGGTCTTCAAGAAAATCAAATGAGAGATATAATCTAACATCATCTTGCCCAAGAAAACAAATGTGGTTTTATTCTAAGTTTTCTTTATTAGTTTCTCCTGTTCCTGAGGTTCCCACTATCCTTAATGTTGGTTCTCTCTTCTTGAAGTGAGAGAATTAAAATTCTCTTGCAATTCTCATCTTTGATGTTGAGATAGATATTTCCTGCTTGGGGATAAATTTCATTAACTTCTAGGGAATCAGAAAAGACAGAGGGTTATAACTAAACTATAAAACTGAGGGCAATTACTTGAAAGGGAACTGATTTGTAAATTTCTTAACATATTTACTTCCCTCCTTTACTTTTCCTGCAATGGCATTAACTTTTCTGACTGCCTTTCTTCCTTCGGCAGTAGCTGATTGACTAGAAGATTGATTCACAAAGAAAACATGTCTCCTTGGAGACTCTAGATGATTGTGTTTATGTTCACATAAATGAAAGATGCTCTTTTACTCAGAATACATGCAGCCACATCTTTTATATTCCTCTGAGAATTTTCCTGGGTTAAATGGATATAGATACAGATATATAAATATAAATGTATACATATCTATAGTGATTTTACTTATAAAATTAAAAAATTTAATGAGTCTGTCTTTGAAATCTTTGGGGGATTGAAGATTGGATATTAAGTTACATTTAGATGTGCTCAGGGTTCACTCTTGACTTGGCTTTGGGGACCATATATGGTAACAGGATCAAACCAGGGTCAGCTGCATGTAAAGCAAGGGCTGTAATTTATAAAAGCTCCTATACTCCTGTCTCTGAATTTGAATCAAACACCTTTGGTTAATTTTTGTTGACTGCATGAGAGTGAAAGAGAGAAGAGAGAGAGAGAGAGAGAGAGAGAGAGAGAGAGAGAGAGAGAGAGAGAGAGAGAGATCAGGAGGTAAGATGCTTGCATTTTATGCAACCAGTCTGGGTTTGATCCTCAGCTCTGCATAATGTCCCTATCTCCCTAAGCCCATCCAGGTGAGATTCCTGAGCAGAGAGCCTGAGTTGAGCCCTGATGGCCACCAGATAGGATCCATAACATCCCATGCTGCCCCAAAATATATGGAGCTATGTATTTTGCCTCAAACTCCCATTGGCATCAAGTGGATATATGCGGTGTGAATGTTGCACTGGTGAAGGGGGGTGTTCTTTACATGACTGTAATCATACAACTATAATCATGTTTGTAATCACGGTGTTTAAATAAAGATAATTATTAAAAAAAATACAGTTCTTCCGGAGAGATAGCACAGCGGTGTTTGCCTTGCAAGCAGCCGATAAAAAAAAAAATGGGCCATCCTTTCCAAGGGTATCTAGAACTGTTCATTGAGAAGAGAATGGGGACAACTTCAGATTAAAAAGTGCAATGAATTGATTAATACTTTTCACATTAAAATCAAAATTACCACTGTAAAATAAATCCCCACATGTTGTGAAACTAACCCCACACACTGTATTAGTTGTAAAATAAACCCCAGTTTGTGTAATCACTCCCATGGACATTTCCAACCTCAGGCTGACAGGCCTGATATAGGTAGCTGTGAAGGATTAATAAACCAAACCAGTCAGGAGAGAGAGTTTGCTTCTTTCCTCATGGTATATCTGTGTATCAAAGCCAGGCTACTCTTTTTGTATTCTACCAGTACAAAATTGAACCACATGGGGGAGGGTGGAGTAAGATCCAGGTGGACTTTTACATATCAAAGAAAGAGGTTTAAAGGAAAGAAGAAGATGGGGAATGCCTTTGTTTGGGGTTAATAGCTGGGTTCCTGAGCAGAGAACCTGTGGTGAGCCTTCAGGGCTCTAGAACTGTACATTGAGAAGAGGATGGTGATATGCAATGACTTGAGTAATTATTTCCACATGAAGTATTAAATTCCTCACCAATTTAGGAGGCTCATTCCTTAAGCACCAGAGAGGGATTATGGCTCTAGTTAAGACAAATAAGGAATTAGAGAATCCCAGCCTCTTGTATTGTGCAGAATTGGACTTCTTGGTGATCAGATGTTGATTTTTAGTGATGTACGCAACACATTTTGGAATGGCATAATTCAATGTTACTTCAGTTAAAAACTTAATATTCTGAACCTATTGACTTTTACAATTTTACTATAATAGAATATGTGAATTTAAATATTTCTTATTTTTATTTTTTTGATCAAAGGGCCCAGAGAGGGGCCGGAGCGATAGCCCAGCAGTAGGGCATTTGCCTTTCACGCAGCTGACTTTAGAAGGAAGATGCTGCTTTTTAAAATGATTTCCTTTACTAATTTACTTCTTGGATTTGCATAGCTTCTAGTCACTTCATTTACGTTTTCACTGGTGGAAAACATGGTTTCCAGTGAATCAATGTTGGCCAACACTTACAAAATGAACTTCTGAGATGGAAATGTTGTACTTTTCAAACAAGGTTGTCTCAGTCTTAAGGGACTGCTTAGGTCATAGCTTCCCAGATTGGGAAGGACAAAATTTAAGAAATTGGATTCTTTTCATTTGATTTATTTTGATTTGGGGCCTCAATCTGTGGTTCTCAGAGCTGACTCCTGACTCTATACTCAGCAGTTACTGAGTGAGCTCAGGGAGTCATATATAGGATGCCAGGGATCAAACCCAATTCAGCCCCATGGAAAGCAAATGTCCTACCCACCGAATTATCACTTTGACTCCTAAATATGATTAATTGTGAATAAACCCATTTATTGTACCACTGAAAAGAATTATGATTTTTCTATTTGGGGGGGGCACACCTGGTATTACTCTGGGATAACTCCTGGTTCTGTGCTCAGAAATTGCTCCTTGCAAGCTTAGGGGACCATATTGGATACCAGAGATTGAACCCAGGTTGGCTGATGCAAGACAATGCCCTACTCTCTGTGCTATTGCTCTGGCCCCAAACAATTATTTTGCTACTATATTATCAGATAGTTTTAAGTATGGACAAGATGAGGAGCTTAATATTTTTATCAAATTTTATGGATCATATTTAAAATAATACTATATCTATTATTGCATTTAAAATCTAGTGTCTGCATATTCACATATCATAGATATATAACATGAATGTTATAGACAAATGATATGGCACATATTAAATGTTTATACTAGGTGATATACATCTAAATTGTGTTTGTGTAATTGTTTAGAAGATTTTTTCAGGACTACAAAGCCAGAGAGACAGAGCAGGGATATAGGACTTACCATTCATGTGGCCAACCTAGGTTAGATCCCAGCACCATAAAACAGTCTACTGACATCGCTGAGTGAGCTCCCTGACTATAGAGTCAGGAGTAAGCTGTAAGTAGAGTCAGGAGTGGACCACAAGCCAAAACCCAAATAAAACAATAACAGCAAACCAAAAAGTCTTCAGTACCAAGGTATGAATGAGTTAAAAACAAAGCCTAGAAGTATAATTGAAACAGTGGGCAGGACATATAAGACAGTTTGTCAAAACATGCACCAAAAAAAAAAAAAAGAAAAAAAATAAGGAAAACAAAAGCTTTTACATATTTAAAAGAAAATATAGTCTGCATCATTTTCAGTATAATACTAGAATTACTTAAGTTCCATTAACACCACTTTTCCGTCCATAAAATTACGGCAGACACACCAGTTTGAGCTGTTTTCATGTGCCCAGGGACCAACTCTTTCTCTGATATAATAACCTAGTAGTTGTATATTCCTTTACCCTATTAGGAAATTTATAATGTCCATTAGCATATTAATGGCTCTGAGCATTGAGTAATGAAGACCTTTGTTTAACCCTGACCCAGAAAGAACCAGAATGATTTTTTTCATGATTCTGGCAGAAATATAATTTCCCTCGTCCCAACAAGAATACACAGGAGCTGAATAATAATAGAAATTTTATTCATGTGTTCTTAAACTAACAACCAGCCTATTGTATGAGCTTTTTAGTGGATGTATATGTGCATGTACATATGTAAATGATATATAAGGATAACATATAGATGATAGATAGATAGATAGATAGATAGATAGATAGATAGATAGATAGATAGATAGATAGATAGATAGATATACCCAGTGATGCTAGGAATTACTCATTATTCTTGCTTAGGTATCATGCTTAGCATTGTTTTTTATGGTTTCAGGGATTGAACCAGGATTATCCATGTGCAAGACAAGCAACTTCATACTTATACTAACTTACTAAGTCTCCTGCATAGTAACCATTTGAGTGTATACATGGGGAAAGGCTTGTAGTCGAGATTGTGTTGCTCCACTCAATCTCCATTCATGATGTCTGAGTGCAAAATAGCTGCAGAAAAATGAAAACATGAGGCCAATTTGGAAAAGTGACATCAAGTGCCTCGGATGAGATGAGAATGAAATGGTACCAGGGCACTAGTTAGTGAGCAATGCCAGGGAATTTATCTCCCCTGATGGGAAATAATGAATATGGTGCCACAGGAGATAAATATGGCATCATGTTTGACAGACATTCTTGGACTTGAAAATGATTGGCAATGGAGACAAATCAACAGGAGGAATTGAACAGCAGCTGAGTGAGAGGAAGGATCTAATGTGATAGGAGGAGTAAAGAGAGAAGAACATTCATGATGTTTAACAATCCACTGGTCATCTGTGGAGGTAATGGGTGGTAGAAATGTATTCTTAGGATTTCATAGAAAATTTTATGGAATAATATACATGGTTATGACAGGTGATGAATTGGGAATAGATAAAATCAAATAAGCAAAGAGAATGCATGAAGAATGTATCCTTCTAGCAAAAGCTCGGAGAATGTTGCATATAAAAGGGAGAAAGAATTGC
Source organism: Suncus etruscus (assembly GCF_024139225.1). Lineage (NCBI taxonomy): Eukaryota > Metazoa > Chordata > Mammalia > Eulipotyphla > Soricidae > Suncus > Suncus etruscus. Next base: position 88,447,833 of record NC_064849.1, read on the forward strand.
CAGAAAGAAACAGGAGTAGATATAAGGTACTTTCAACATCAAGGCCATGCAGAGTGCCCAGAAGGAGACAAAGAATGTTGTAAGTCAGATATTACAGGTGTGAAGTTAAATAGTTCCCAGTGACTGAAGTGAAAAGCTACTGGCTAAGTTTAAATGTATTTTTGTAGAATGGCATTCATCAGTCGTTTGCTGTGAACTAAGGCATGGATGGATAAGAGAAAGAGCAGGAAATATTTTGGCATGCTACTACTACTACTTTACATACACACACACACACACACACACACACACACACACACAAAACAAAAACAGCTATGGTAGAAAGCCTTTGAGGCCACAGTATTTCATTGTTGCATCCAGTAGTTCTTCAAAGACCAATTAATGGTTCTAGCTTGGCCTCATGTAATGCAAGTGCCTTCTTCACCCTGTTCTATCTCTCTGGCCTAGAAAGTGTTTTGACAAAAGAAGATAGACTGTTGGAAAGGAGAGAGAGAAAGAGCATTTTAATGTTGAGATAATGAATTAATGGACAAGAGGAGATTAAATATATTAGAAAATATGAGTAACGATCAAGAAGTTGAGACCAGCAGTAAATACAAGCCTAGAGAGACGAATTTCCTGAACCCCATCAGAAGGGACCTTGCAGACTGACCTTTTATTTGCCTCACTTGAACCTGAGCCTTTTCTTCTGAGGTGACCACAAGACACATTTCCTCTTGCCAGTTACTGTTCTGTCAAACTATCTACAATTAGCTCTGTACCCAGGAGAGGACATAATCTCTATCCTACACAGCTGTTGTTTTACCTGAAATATTAAACAATTTTGATAACTTAATAGAAAGAGAAGTGATAAGTAGCCAAAAGTTATGGTTTCTAGTTACCTTCTTGTCACTTATGACTTTTTTGAAAAAGTATCAACTTCTCTGGGTATTATTTTCCTTTGTTTAAAAAACGTTGAGGATATTTAAAAAAGTGCAAAGAAAACTCAAGAGCTTTGAGAGAATGATTTAAAATATCTATTTTGAGCTCAATCTTCTGTAAGTAAAAAAAGTGTCATGTTATCATTTCAATATTTTTGGGGGGGGCGACAACATAATTTTCCACTGCAGTTAAATATACCCTATTTAAATATACTTAAAATATAAACTTTTTATCTGTTCAATGTTATAGTTGAGTTTTTTCTAAAAAATAAATAATAAGCACCATGATTACAAGCATGTTTGTAGTTAGGTTTCAGTCATAAACAGAATACCCACCTTCACCAGTACAACACTGATGCTAGTGTTTTTATTTTGTAAGTACCTTATGTTTCCTAGAACATGCACTTAAATATCAGTCCAGATAAGGAAAGAGATCAAGGAAATCAACAGAGAGCAGAGGTCCAGAGAGTCAAGTATATTGGTGTTGGAAGGAGTGGGGAAGAGGAGCAATTAAGCCTCCAATCCAGAGGGAATAACAGAGTGAAAATAAGCAATCTGAACTCCAGCAACCAAACATAAAATATCCCTGTCAAGGCAGCAGCTAGGGATGGGACCTGGAGGTATCAGAATCTGAGAACCTTGGGGGAGAAAAGAAGACATTGCTGCTGGGAATATGTATAAATCCCAATAATGAATTTATATAAGTCATAGTGAGGGAAGGGAAGGAGGGTGAGAGGGAAGGGAAGGAGGGGGGGGAGGAAAGAAGGAAGGGAGGGAGGGAGAAATGAAGGGAGGGAGGGAGAAAGAGAGGAAAAGAAAGAAGGGGGAGGAAGGAAAGAAGGAAAAGAAGGAGGAAGGAAGGAAAGAAGGGGAGGGAGGATGGAAGGGAGAGAGGGAGGGTGGAAGGGAGGGAGGGAGGATGGCAGGGAGGGAGGGAAGATTGAAGGGAGGGAGGGAGCGTGGAAGGGAGGGAGGGAAGGAGGGTGGGAGGATGGAAGGAAGTGAGGGAGGAATGAAGGGAGGGAAGGAGAAAGAGAGGAAAAGAAGGAAGAGGGAGAGAGGAAAGAAGGAAAAGAGGAAGGAAGGGAGGGAGGGAGTGAGAGAGGGAGAATGGAAGGGAGGGAGGATGGAAGGGAGGGAGGATGGAAGGGAGAGAGGGATGACGGAAGGGTGGGAGGAAGGGATGGAGGGAGAATGGAAGGGAGGGAGGATGGAAGGGAGGGAGGAAGGTAGGGAGGTAGGGAGGAATGAAGGGAGGAAGGAGAAAGAGAAGAAAAGAAGGAAGGGGAGGGAGGAAAGAAGGAAAAGAGGGAGGGAGGGAGCAAGAGAGGGAGGATGGAAGGGAGGGAGGGAGGATGGAAGGGAGGGAGGGTGGAAGGAAGGGAGGGGGGAGGATGGGAGGAAGATCTAATTAAGATTGGAAAAGAGAATACTCAATAGCAGGGGTGGTGAACAGGATTTTTACCCTCACTCAAAATGGCAAAATGCAATATGTGTTTAATAGATTATTGTTAAAATTAGATGCTTTTGTGTGAGTATTTGTTTTGGCAGGTCACTGCGTGGTGTGGCTCTCTGACTCTCACAGTTTAAAATTTGGCTCTTTGTGTCAAACTTGTTTGCCACCCCTGCTATAGCCATGGTTTACATGATTTTAAGTGAGGAATCAAAATAAATTTACATAAGATAATCCAGTATTTAATCATTGGTAATATCATTTCCATATGTCAAATATAATAAATCGTTATACTTTCTAATATAGTTTTAAATAATCTCTTCTAAATGAGCTTATTGTGTATTAATTATATTTTAATACTACTCAAGTCTTACTAAATTTTAGTAATATTGAAATAATATCAAGGTTGTATGTAGTATCATGTCCCTTTCTGATTCTTCTGTATATGAATCCATGATTATTGATATTCATTAGTTCCAGATTGTTAGATCAGATGGGATAGCTATCATGACTCACTCTGGAGATAAACTGAAGTGCACAGAAATTTTTATTTTAGGCCACTCTAATATTAGTGTTAGAATTCAGTTTTTGCTTGAAAAGCTCCTAGCTTTTAACAAAAGGTCTACATATCATAACTTTTTGTTTTGTGGCTACATCCAACTGTGCCCAGGGCTGACTCCTGGCTCTGCACTTAGGGATCACTCCTGGTGGTGCTCAAGGAAAGAAACTTATGTGGTGCCAGTTCAAATTATTGAACTGGGGAAGGCTACATGCTAAAGAAGTGCCTTTTTCCCTATAATGTCTCTCCAGTCCCCCATTATTTAAAAAATAATTCAAGGTATTTCTTTTGTTATAGCTGTAAGAAGTTTCAGCTAACAAAACTAACTTTAAAAAGCTTAATTGAAGTTTCAACAAGTGGGCCCGGAGAGATAGCACAGGGGGCGTTTGCCTTGCAAGCAGCTGATCCAGGACCAAAGGTGGTTGGTTCGAATCCTGGTGTCCCATATGGTCCCCCGTGCCTGCCAGGAGCTATTTCTGAGCAGACAGCCAGGAGTAACCCCTGAGCACCGCTGGGTGTGACCCAAAAACAAAACAAAACAAAACAAAAAGAACACAGATAGACATGCATGCAGATTATATAATTTTGTGACCAAGAACCAGTCCATAATTTCATGACTTGTACAAGCCATTTGAAACAGGATAATTACTGCGTGAAAGCCATCTTGACATGAAAATGAAAACAACTCCAAAGCAAAATAGATTCTGATGAAGAAATCTTGACATTGTTACATTTATTAGGAAATGCCACAGAAAAGATTGACAGACCTCATTCTGCATGCACTACTGGGTGGCGTTATTGGGTCTCAGGAAAAATAGGATTCAATCAGCAAACTGAAATCTTAGCAAAGAAAGAATTTCTATGGCTCTGTGACATAGGGAAATTAATGTAGGTCTTGGTTACCTGACCCTCAGAAGATGATGTAAGCTTAAAAAAATGTTTGTTTTAGTTTTAAGAAATAAGAAGAACCTTAGTCTTGAAAAGCAATAGAGTATTTGTAATCCATTTTTTATGAAGTTTTCTTCACATTCAAATATACTGTATACTTGAAATAAAACAGGTCCATAAGAAGAATTCAGTGTATATCTTGGTGCAGATCTTTTTTTTGTTTTTGTTTTTGCTTTTTGTTTTTTTGGGCCACACCTGGTAATGCTCAGGGGTTACTCCTGGCTATGTGCTCAGAAGATCTTTTTATAAAATTATTTAGTCATTCAAATCTATTTCAGGGGAATTAATTGTTTATATACTTACCATATTTTAATATACTTAAAATATTAACATATTTCCCAAGCTTCTGAATATTTTAGGAGTCTATCCAACTAGATTCCCAACTTAGGAGATTTAAGTACTAACATTGAAATATAGAAAATTGAATGAAACAGATTACTTATAAGATGATTTTTCTTTTTAAAAACACAAGTACAGGAACAGAATGATAGCAAAGTGGTAGGGCGTTTGTCTTACATGCAGGCAACCCAGGATGGACCTGGGTTCAACCCCTGGCATCCCATATGGTCCCCGAGCCTGCCAGGAGCGATTTCTGAGTGTAGAGCCAGGAGTAACCCCTGAATGCTGCCAGGTCTGGCCCCAAACCAAAATATAAATAAATAAATAAAACACAACTAAAAGTCATGCCTATTCTACAGATTTGGAATATTTTTTATCATATATATCTATACCTAGTATATATCTCATGCCTATTCTACAGATTTGGAGTATTTTTTATCATATATAAATATACCTTGTATATATCTAACTAGATATATTACAGATAAAGCATATTATGTCTACCTAGATAAATATATATACACTTACAGATTAAGTTTTTGAATCCCATAATCTTCATCCTTTTTAACATTTCCTTGCAGTTTGGCTTAGTGACTGCTGATACTTGGGTAAATAAATAGAAATGAAATGATGCTTTGTTTTCAAGTCATTCTCTATGATGCCTTTACATTAAAGATACAAATAAGGTGTGGTCCCTTTCCTAATGAGCTCACTCCTCACGTCTGAGTAGGCTGGTGATCAGAGCAGTGACAAGCCAAGGGAATGAGATCTGGCACATACAATCACACATCACACAGGGCTCCCTCTGCTGGAGAACAGGCAAACTCCCAGGAGCCTTTGGTCCTTGAACTATGGGGTGGCCAGACAGGCAAGGGTTAGTGGGGTGATGTCACCACCAAGGGCTGTCAATCAGCAAAACCTCACTGAAAAAGGCCTGAGAGACAGTGCTGAATGTTCCTGGCTGTGATGCTGGCATTGCTCTCAGAACCACTGGGCCTAGCAGGGCACAAACAGGCTTCAGGTTTGTATTCTGAGTCCAAGAAGACCTTTGCCATATGTTTGTTGGTGGACAAAGAGAGTCACCTGTATATCGTTTGTTTTTCCAAAAGCTAAAGTGACCATCATGCATTGCATCAAGTAGACTGATGAGAAATAAAGGCAGATATGTATACATCTATATGTATTCTCCCTGTATAGATGGGGAGCCCCAAAGTCTGTGTACCCTATTGCCTGACTTCAGGTGTCATCTTAAAGAACATGGCAGAGACAGAGCAGAGGGAAGAAAAAAAAAGAGTTCATCTGGAAGGTTGACCAGGGAAAGCACAAGAATCCAAGGGGTGAATCCATAGAATGTTTTCTGTATGGAGAAGAGAGGAGATTAGGGCCCTTGATCTGAAAAGGGAGATGTCTCATAGAGGAAAGTTTAAAATGGCTTTTTCTACTGCAGCCTCCAGCATGTATTTTGTGAAATAAACCCTTTGCTAAGATGATTTACTTATTGCAATGGCAGAGTTGTGCTTCCCTATAATTGCATCTTGAACTACATTGTTTAAACTGAAAGCACCTGACTTTATGATTAAGCAAATGCCAGCAATAAGGTCCTGAAGTCTGATTCAAAATGAAATTTTGTAGGTTGTTGAGTTGACAGGTTTTCTGTTCAAATTGTTCTAATCTGGGGTCTAAGATCGCGGATTGGGACCCTATCTTGCAGCTCCAACTAATTTCTGTCTAAACTCTTACATGCAAAATATCTCAGGTCAGAAATGAAATTTCTTTGGGAGTTTATCATGATATTTTCTTTTAATATTTTTATTTGGAGGAAATGAAAGAAAATAAATCTATAAGACATCATTGTGGCTAAATGTGTCTATAATTAATTTTAAATTAAATTATAATATATAAATAATTTATAATTGTATTTATATTAGAATAATGAAGTTATGACACTTATTTGAGAGAAATAAAACTGAATTTTTAGATAAATGTAGTTTTGCTGTAATTTATAGGCAATATTAATGTCCACCATATTCTGTTATTTTAAAGCTATGAACCATCAGCTAAAGACCCAAGACATTTGATTATATAAGCAGATGAATGAAAAGGAAAGTTCCCTGGTTTGAGAGTGAAAATTAGGGGCCAAAGTGTAAGCACAGTAGTAGGGCATTTGCCTTGCACATGGCTGACTCAGGAAAAATGCAGGTTCGATCCCTGGAACCCCATAAGATTCCCCCGAGCCAGGAGTGACTTCTGAGTGCAGAGCTAAAACTAATCCCTGAGCATCACCAGGTGTGCCCTCCAAAAAATTAAAAAAAAAATAATGATTTAAAAGGCGTCTTCTTTACTTGACACTGACCCAGGTTCAACCTGTTTCCATACAGTGCTATATACCGACCCTAGTACATCAATATGCCAAGGCTCACAAGCAGTGATCACTAAGTACAGACCCCAGAGTAAGCCCTGAGCACCTTCAGATGGGGCCTAATATATTTTTAAGTCTAAAAATATCATTTTACTAGGTCCCAGTGTCTCACATTTGGGGGAGGTTGGGCCACACATGGCAAGGATCAGGGATTACTCTTGAATCTACACTCAGAAATTTCTCCTGGCAGACTCAGGATTAAATCATGGTTGGTCCAAGGTAGGCAGTGTGCAAGGCAAATGTCCTACCACTGCACTATCTCCCCTGTCACAGTATTTCACGTTTGAACTGGAAGTTTATTTGTTCTCTTCTATGCCTCTAAAGATGAATTTTGTATCAATTCTTCAGAGACTTCTATTTAAGTATTCAGGAAATTTTAGCTATTAGTTTGTTTTGCTTCTCTTCAATGAACTAGCTTAAATTCTTCTCAAATATATGCAAATAAAGAGAAAGGCTTTGCATACCATTCCCTTGTTTATACTAGTGAAACACAACCTAAACAAAAATGCTCAAACTCAACTCAACTCAATGCATTTCAACTCAACTCAACTCAACTCAACTCAACTCAACTCAACTCAACTCAACTCAACTCAGCTCAACTCAACTCAACTCAACCCAACTCAACTCAAATCCACTCAACCCAACTAGCTCAATTCAATTCAACTCAATTTAATTCAAATTAAATTTCTGGAACTTTACTTGGACTCCATGGATGAAGGGTGTTACTTTCCCAATGGTCTGTATTCAGCCCCACTCTAAAATATTTATTCTAGCAACTCTGGTATTTAAGTTAAAGTTTGTGTATGAAGACATAGAATGAAACTTGAATCTAGAACAACTTCAAAACTCTGTCATTAGCACTCATACTCTTATCAGCAGTCAGCATAACAAATAGAGCACTCAGAGAAAATTGCTGTCATACAACTCAGTGCTCAATTTCTCTTCCTGTTTAATGAAGGTCATTGTGTAGGTTAATGCTCCATGTGATTTTGTTGGGAAGAAACTATCATGATAAAAGATTAATGAAGTCTGACCAAGTGAGGGAGGTTTATTTTTATGGGGCAAGTTGGTCAATTTTCCAGGAGCTAGAAGAAGCTCTCAGGTTTAAGTCTACCCTGAACTGAATCCAGGGTTGAATACCCCTGGATTCCAGGTCCATATCAGGATTTGTCAACACAACACACATATTCTCAGGGGTAGAACATGTTTATGTGTATAAATATTTCCTTCAGTGGTCAGTGCTGAACATTGTCAGTGTCTACTGGACCAAAAAATAAGTTTCCAGATTTTTTTCTTATTGTAAAATATTGCAAAAAAGATTATTGTTCATACCCAAGTTCAAGAAATAACACTCTCCTGTTATAGGGTCAGTTCTTTTTCTTTGAAGACTAGCTGTCAAAGTAGACAGCAGGTCAAGGGACATTCATTCATTCGGAACAATACTCACAAAGATTAGACATTTTTCTGTGTTATGAAAATAGCTATTACTTTAGGTTAACTATTTCTAATTCATCCTCATGGAAAGGTAAGAAGAAACAAAGGCACATTGATTTTCTGGGACAGATGGCATAGTATGTAAGAAAAAACAACAACAAAATAGAATACATGGTATGATTTTAGGCAATGGTCATTGACTTGAAGAAAGTAAGGTTCATGGCATTGTAACTGAGGGTGAATAGAAGAGATAATATTACCTGAGGGGAGGAACAATTTTTATGATGAAAAACAAAGGGATAATAAAAAGGAGGCAGGTGAAAGTCTGGAAATTGAAGAATCCAAACTGCAGAAATTGTTCCTGGTATCTGAGAAAAAAAATTGGCTTGTAAAAACCTTGGGGAAAGTCCAAAAGTTAGAAATAAATGAGGACAGAAAGGTAGGAGATCAAATTTAGGATCCTTTGGTGCCAGAAAGCTTGATATTTGAAGATGATTGTGATGATAATAAATGGTGGTAGTGGTGGTGATGATGATGATGATGATGATAATGATTTTGATAGTTATTTTATTGGAAACCATTTGAACCATTTCAGTAAACTAGTGCAGTGGTGTAATAACAAGTTGAAAAAACTCTCAAGATGTACTGTGAGAAATAAAGACGAAAGAAACAGTAATTGTAGAAGTCAGGAAGAGAAGCTGAGATACCAAGTAAGATGCTATTGTCGAACTAAAGGCTATGTGATGATGATGATGATGATTATGGCAGTGGTGGTGGTTATAATGATAATTGCGGTGGTGGTGTTGATAATGGATAGACGGTATCAATGCGAGGGGTTAGGAATCTAGGTGACAAAAGAACAGAACTAAAAAGGACCCTGCTGCTTGTTTTGGGATATAATGATGAAGATCAGTTGATAGTCTCTGCTACGTTTGTGTTTTCAGGAACTGAGACCAAGATAGAATGGCATATGGATGGACAGTCCATACTTGGGCATTTAAATATTATTCCTTTTGCTCCAGTTAGGGGGTGAACATAAAGAAGGAAAATAAATAAATAAATATCCAGTGGAAATAGAGAGTAGACAGTTATGAGATTTTTAATCTTTATTGGGAAGGTAGAATTAGAGATGACAATAGGAAGAATATTCTATATATATAATAATGATTATTAATATATTGGGCCTAGATAAGATAACTATGCATTAAGTTTATCCTTTTAGTAGTTTATATGAATTATATTAGTTACAAGTTTACAGGACTTCTCAAAGCTTCCAATTCTCTAGATAGTTTCATGTTATATTTTAGCAGAATACATCATGTTGGTAGGTGCCTGTCTAACTTTTTGGCAAAGTGTTGGTAAAATTCACATGTGCTTTATTTTATGAGTCCTGTCCCCCCACTCTTTTATTTTTCTGGTTTTAAATGAGCTGGAGAGTATCTCTATTGCATAGACTCAAACTTAAGTGCATCCCTTGCAGAAGGCCTAGTTGTGAATAAATTCCTGTTCCTTTTAAATCTGGAGTTGCTTAATGCTTGCTCTGTTCATAGACACTCAACACAAATTTTTTATTTTTTTCACGTGAAATGTTGACAGTTTTATTTTTGGAAAATTTTAGTTAAATAAAATAAGATTTTAATAGTCACTTTGTTTATTACGAAGAAATGGACTCATATGTAATATTGTTAAATAGTTTCAAAAAATCTTGTGGGTGACTAGATTTGGGGGCTACACCTGCTAAGGGCTCTTCTGCTCTATGCTCAGGAGACCCTATGCATTGTGGACGTTTGAACATGTGGTTGACTGCATTCAAGGCATTCAAGGCCTTACCCACTGTAATATCTCACTGGCCCCATTTTCTTTCCATAATTTCTCATAAAAGTTTAATATTCAGATAGCAGTGATTGTACCAATTGAATGACAATATATTTTAATATTGTGTAATAAAAGAAATAAGTTCTAAGTGCATTCCTGTTGAAAAATTAATGTGCTTGCTTTTTCTCAAAAACAAGGTAATTAAAATTGTATGATTACATTTACAATTATTTTAATTTATCATATTTTCATCTGCTTTATTGATTTTTAGAAGGGGAATAATATGTACATGTCAGGTGGGGGGAGGGTTTATATTACTGTCTCAGGGTCAATCTAACCTTATTGTCTGCGTGGATTTTTTAGGGCTATTTATGATATTGTAACACAGCTGTTTATAATACATAGCTGTACTGTTGATTTGATTAATCAACATTTCATGTATTCTTTCTATTTATGCAATCTAGAAGTTCGATATTTAGTTGCTTCTTCCAAGAATAGTGTGGATAACTATTTCTTAATCTCTCCTTATATATTGGAGTTTTCTAACTATATTCATTGTCCCTTGGCTTCAGTAATATTCCTTATATAGTCTCAGAGAGATAGCACAGAGACTAAGGTTCCTGTTTCATGTAGTCAACACTTATTTAATTCCTTGCACTGAATATGGTCCACAGAGCACTTACTGATCCCTGAGCAGGGCCAAGCATGGTTTAAGAAAAGAAAAAATAAATAAAATTTTTTATCTGATGTAGTGTTTTCAATTCATGTATGTCTCTTTATAAAGTCCCCCTATTTCTGGGGGACATTCATTTTGGAGTGGGAAATACCCTAGGGATCTCATCATAGTTGCATCACTAATGATGATTCCTCTGAATCTGCTCCTGATCTCATTTTCTTGGATTAGTGTCAAGATTTCTTTTGAAGAAAAAAAAAATGCTTCAACTCAACAAACTCTTCTTTCCTTCCCTAACTCTCCCAATTTTCCCTAGGCATTGTTAATGAGGACATCCTGAGTATGTTCTCTTTTGTGTCCATATCGAGGAAGACATATAGAGTCACACAAAACAAAAGTTTTTCAGTGCAAGAGATCATGAAAACTAGCAAGAGGAAATGGTTTTCTGCAATATATAGGCTTGACACCAGCTTCTTTTTCTTGTTTCCATGTGGGGAGGTCAAGAGAATCCTTATATTGTTTTCTTCTTATATATTGCTAAGCCCAAATCAACCCAGACCTCTGACATGCAAATTGGAAACCCTGGCTTTTGAACTATCTTCATTAAATTTTGGAAAGTGCATATTTATTCATTAGGATATTAATGATTGGGGGTCCAGATGGTAGCACTGGACACACGTGGAGAACATGAATCCCAGGTATTTACTAGGGAAAATAAGTGAAGATTTAGAAAGTCACTTGTTAATCCAATAAGGGACTGTAGAAAATCAGACTTAACAGAATAGGAGAAGTAGAGGATTAAATGCTGAGACAACAGAACTGTATTCTACACATACAGGCTTAATGAGTTTCATAGTATACCAATCCTTGAATGAATTTTTCTTTTAAAAAGAAAAAGCAGTCTTTTATTTGCAGTGATGAAAGTTACTGATGTAGCTAAAGAATTTACCAAGTGTCTGTATTGAAGTTCTTAAATCACTAGTCTAAGGATCAGTGCAAGTCTACTGGTGTGGGAAAGGTTGAAGACAACTGGTCTACTGTAGACACCAGTATTTGATTCTTAGATAACTGCTCCCAGTACATTTTATTTCTTTTAGAAGTTACTTTATTTATACACCAGAGTAACTTTCCTCTGACCAATGTCTCCCATTTCTTTCTCCCTCACAACCGCTTGTTTTGGGGACAGGCATTCTATTTCTCTCTCACTATAATTGTCATGGTAGTTGTTATTGAAGATATTTCTATCACTGCACTCTGTGCTCTTTGTGGTACGCTTCATATCATGGGCTGGTTATACTGGCTTTTATCTCTATTGTCTCTGGATATTATTACCATATTGTCTTTTATTTTTCTTATATCTAACAGATGAGACTATTCTATATATATTCCTCTCCCTCTGACTCATTTCAATCAGCATGATTTTTTCCATATCCATTCATGTATGGGCAAATTTTATGAATCCATTTTTCCTGATGACTGCACTGTGTGGATGAACCACAGTTTCTTTAGCCACTCATCTGTTGTTGGGCATGTGTTATTTCCATATTCTGACTATTGTAAATAGTGCTGCAATGAAAATAGGAGCGCAGAGGGCATTTTTGTATATTTTTTGTGCTCCTGGGCTCTACCCCTAGGAGTGCTGGATCATATGGGGGCTCAATTTTGAATTTTTTGAGGAATATCTATATTGTTTCCCAAAAATGCTAAACTAAATGTCATTCTCACTAGCAGTGAATGAAAGTGCCTTTCTCCCAGGATTCATTTCAGCACTAGTTGTTCTTGTTCTTTGTGATGTGTGCTAGTCTTTGTGATGTGAGATACCTCATTGTTGTTTTGATTTGCATCTCCCTAATAATTAGTGATGTGTAGCATATTCTTCATGTGTGTTTTGGCCATCTTTATTTTTTTTTCTTTCCCCATTTTTTGATGGGGTTAGCTTTTTTTCTTGTTAAATTCTGTCAGTACATTAAATAGCTTAGATATTATCCCAGTATCAGATGGGTATTGGATGAATAGTTTCCTCCCATTTTATGAGTGGCCTTTGTGTCCTACTCACTGTTTCCTTTGAAGTGCAGAAGCTTTTCAGTTTAATGTATCTCATTTGTTTATCTTTACTTCCACTTGTTTGGACAGTGGTGTTTCTTCCTTCAAATTCCTTTAGGCTCAATATTATGAAGTGTTTTGCCTAAGTTCTCTTCCATATGTCTTATAGTTTCAGGTCTGATATCAGGGTCTTTAATTCATTTTGATTTGATCTTTGTGCATGATATTAAAGAAAGGTCTCAGTTCACTTTTTTGCATGTGGCCTAGGCTTGGTTCAGGACTTACCTAGGTTTAATTAATGTAAGAACCCTTAGCTGTGTAGATCTCACCCCTCAGTTAAATTAATTGTTTCCTCTTAACTATGGCTAATGAAAGTTGGCAGGGAATGAAGCTCAGTTTAGCTGGCTGGCTCAGTTTAGTCCAAGAGGCTACTCAACTGCCTTGGCCCCTATGCGCTTCATTTGTGACTCTGTTTATTGTGTGATATCCTTAATGCCCACTCACTATCCATTGCATAGTCAGGACAAACATGAAAGGGCTGGAGCAGTGGAGCAAGCGTTAAGGCATCTGCCTTTCCTGCACTAGCAAAGGATGGGCCCCGGTTTGATCCCTGAGCATCCCATATGGTCTCCCAAACCAGGAGCAATTTCTGAGTGCATAGCCAGGAATAACCCAAGTATCACTGGGTATGCCCCCCCACCCCCGCCAAAGAAAAAAGAATAAACATAGAAAATATTGCAGACTACAGGAAATAGGCATATACCTGGGTAACAAAGTCCCCACAGTTTACCATCTTCTTTGCAATTAGCAGCCCATGGACCACTAAGCATAATGGGTGCTAAACTACAGGTATAAAGGTGTTGATCACTGCTCTAGATCATGGTTTAACTTTCATGTAACAGTAATGTTTGTAAATAATCTAGGCCAACTCTAACCTGTAAATACACAGGAAGCATACACTAGGCAACCTCAATAGAATAGATGAGATATTAGCTTTATTCAAATTTCTGACCTGCTATGAACTTTCTAGCCATAAAGACTTCAGTGGTAAAATGGGAACCAGAATGTACATATAAATTTTCACAAAGTATTAATAATAAATCCCCCTGAGTGTGATACCAAAGTAACTTTAATAACTCTAGTTACTCAAAGTAACTGGTATTTTAGAATATACTTTAATATTTTGCATATATCAGTTTTAAAAAAAGCAAAACAATCTGCAGACAGGACTGAATATTTTATACATGTCAGTAGCTGAACAGATAAGTAAATAGATCTGTTTTCAAAAGAGAAAAATGAGTTTCCAAAAGAAACAGCTACAAATATTGGATGGGAAATTTCAAAATAAAGGTTGAAGGCTAGAGAGTACAGTGGTTGAAACACTTGTTTGTGCATGCTGCAAATTCTGTTTTGATTCCTGACACCACATATGATTCTCAGGCATTTGTATTAGCAACCACCTTGAAAAAGAAATATGAATAGCCCCTGAATGACACCAAGTGTTGCCCTAACCACCACCCCTATCTATAAAAGTAGGTCATTTATTCAGTAAAATGGACTGTCTATGTCACTGCTTCAGATGTAGTTCCTAAAAAGCAACCAGCATTTAATAATTATTGATTGAATGGAGGAATAATAATCAAAACAGGAAACTCAAGCTAAAAATTTATTGAACTGTGTAATAAACTTCTCTAGTCTATGAATGGCTATTTCCCACCCTCCCACCAACCATCTTATCTTTCACTCCCTCAAATTGTTTGCTTCCTATTTAATACCAATGATCATGTTTTATTGTTTGGGGGCATTCCTTATTAAACATTATCTTTTTATGTCCTGCATATGAGAGATACCACTCTATATCTGTTTCTCTGCCTCTGACTACCTTCACTTAGCATGATATGCCCCAGACCCTACATGTAGCAGCAAATTGCATAATCTTATCTTTTCTTATAGCTCAGTAGTATTGCATTGTCTATATGTACCATAGGTTTTTTTTTTTTAATCCTGTCTTCTATTCTTGGACTCTTGAGTTTTCCCAGATTTAATTAATTGTGCTTATTGTCACAAGGAACAGAAGGTTCAAATCTCTTTTTCAGTTTTGTTTTTGTCTCTTGAGGTTTATTCCAAGAAGTATAGTTGCTGGATCAAACAGAAGCTCACTTCTTAGATATTTTTAGGAATGTCCATATTGTTTTCACAGAAAGGCTGGCCTTGTCAACATCCAATCCAGCAGCAAATGGACTCCATACCCTTGTTGTTTTTGTTCTTTTTGATGAATGCTGGTCTCTGTGCTGTGAGATAATAGTGCATTGCTGATTTGACTTGCATCTCCCTCATGATTGTGTTGCAAATATTTCTTCAATTTTTACTTTGATCACTTGCACTTTTTCTTTGATGAAGACTCTGTTTATCATTTATTATTTTTAATGTGGTTGAATCTGGGGAGAGACAATTGAGGGTTAAAGGGTCATCAATAGGTGAAAATGGGCACTGGTCAAGAGATTGGTGTTAAAACCTTGTATGCCTGAAACCCAATTATAAATAATTTTGTATTTCACAGTAACTAATTTTAAAAAATCAAATAACGAAGCCCAGTGCAGCAGTCTGAAATTAGTCATTCCACTCAATTCCTTTGGGGGCTCTTGTCTATTTAACTTTCACAGCAGGTGTGTAGCAGGATATGTTGTTGACTTCAGGGCAGCTGTGTTTTATCATGTGTCTTAGGGTCAGTGCAAAAAATCCTGACAGTGACACCTATCAGCGACAATAAAGATGAAGGCACCAGCTACTGCCACAATAACATGTAACTTTAATAAGGTGGATGAAGTCATTGTTTGAAGAGGCAACTCCAACAAGATACAGATTCTATCTAGATTGGAAACCCAAACTGCCAAAGTAGGTGGCTGCCTTTTATAGCAGCTTCGCACAGATGAACTTTTGTTCCATCTAAAGTAGCATATTTATATTTAAGTGCTAATGGTGAGAATGTGTCTTATTTTGGTGGTAAAGGTGGAAGGGTCAACAGTTCTCCTCAATTATTACTAAGATGTCCTTTGTGAAATATCAACTTCTAAACACCTCTTCACTGTGATAGGGCAAAGAAAAACTCATGGAATATATTTACTTTAAAATTACAAGATGAGTAATTGATGTCGTAGCTATCAGATATTTTAATAATAAATAATCCCCATGGTGTTGTCCTATATTGGTTTTATTACCTCAGTGATCAAGCCCCCACCAATCCAGGAGAATTTTGGAGGAAGAAGTGTGCAGTCTCCACTGAACCATAATTCGCCTGAATAATGAAAATCCCTTTTCTTGATTGTGGAGTTCGGGGTTGATAATATTTCACAAACAAGGAAATACATCTCTTGGATTCACTCTCTTTCAAGCCTGAGTGATGGTTTCACATTAGTATCCCACTATCTCAGCACGTCACTCTTGCATCTGAACAGACTTTAAAGAAGACATTTCAGTTTCAGTGGCCAAAATACAGTGCCCTTGTTCCTGGCTGTGACTGCCAAGTAAGTATATGAAAGGAACTCTCTAGTGCCACCCTGTTTATCATGCACACTGACTCATGTCCATGGGGAACCAGCCTGAAAAGAAACAGTCACGGGGTGCCTTTGGAGTCCCAGGTCTTAGCAGATGACGAAGATCATGCTGCTTTTCTTAGAACCAACAATGCAAAAGGAAATAGCTCTGAGATATCTCCCTCTGCAATTTCCTAATTATGATCATCTTAACACATAAGAGTGGTAATGCTGAAGCAGTATGAGCCATTTGCAGTCAGATTTAAAAAAATTACATTTTTATGCTAGACTATTTTCTAATAAGAAAATAAATGAAAAGGCAAGTCATTAATTGCCACAAAAAGGAAAAAGTGAAACTCATCAAATGCATCGCAGCCTTTTCTTATTAAAGACGTTAATTACCACACCTTTGGGGAGATCTTCTTGCACCTGAGCCTTGGAAACATAGAAAAGCAGGGAAGGGGGTCACCTTTTATCACATTCTGAGATGTCTTACACAGTTAGGAAACGTGTGTTGAAAGGTCCACATGATTATTTCAACACTATATGGAGTGTTTCTACTAGTAATACCTAAGCTTAAATATATTTTGTTTGCCTGAGTATTTGTTGTATTTTGGCCCCATCCACTGATTCAATGCACAACTGTGCTTTGCATTCCCTATGGTACTCAGGGAACTTCCGGTGCCAGACTTCAAACCTGGTATTACTAGGATAAAGCAATAACACCACAGGAAGAGCACTTGCCTTATTAGCGACCTATCGTGGTTTGATCCAAGGCATCACATAAATTATCCAGAACACCATCAAGAGTAATTCCTGAGCACAAAGCCAGGAGTAATCCCTAAGCATTGCTATGTGCGTCCCCAAAATCAAAATTAATAAATAACTGGGGTGGCTGGAGCAGTGGTGCAAGGGGTAAGGTGTCTGCCTTGCCTGCACTAGCTTAGGACAAACCACGATTCGATCTCCTGGCATCCCCAAGCCAGGAGCGATTTCTGAGCTCATAGCCAGGAATAATCCCTGAGAGTCACCAGGTGTGGCCCCAAAACGAAAAATAAATAAATAAATAGTTTTTTTTCTATGCAAAGCACATGCCCACTAATAATATTTTAATATGTGCTGGAGTGCTTTTCATGATTAACTCAGTAATTTAACTTCCCAAATAAGAATTTTCTTATAAATTAGCTTTCTGTTATTAAATTCTTAGTACCTCTCTGGTTTTGGATATTAATGCCTAATTGAAAGATCACTAAGAAGATCAAAAGTGATAATTTCTATATAATTACTTTATGTAGACTATATGGTAATAAATAGATTTATGTGATTATTATAATAGTATATTATCTAGAAAAGTTTGAGCTATTGCATCTTAATGACTTGTGAGAAGTGAACAAATAAATAATATCAGAAAAATTAAATAAAATGATGTCCATAGATATACTGTGACCTTTAATTTTAAGCCACATTAAAATGTAGAGCTCTAAATTTTATTTACAGTAACTTGAACTCAATGTATTTGTGATTTATAATGATACCTTTAGAGAAATTTTCTGCTGAAGAAAATAAAATCTATATATTACAATATATCATTTTTCATTGTAGTATAAAACTGAAGAAAGTGCAATTCTATTATGCTCTTGAGTTGAGTCAGGAACAAGGTGAAACTGTGCTTTGTAAGAAATAAACTGTGAGACTAGCTTTTATATAGATCTCAAATATTATAATACTCAGCATTATGTACCTATGAATTGTTTTTATATGCTTATTTATAAGTACATCAACTCAAATACATAGTCCTATGTTTCTTATTGTCTCAGCTCAGAGGTGAGATATTCTTTTTTTGGGGGGGGCACACCCATTTGATGCTTAGGAGTTACTCCTGGCTAAGCACTCAGAAGTTGCCCCTGGCTTGGGGGGGCCATATGGGACGCTGGGGGATCGAACCGCAGTCTTTCCTTGGCTAGCGCTTGCAAGGCAGACACCTTACCTCTAGCGCCACCTCACTGGCCCCAGAGGTGAGATATTCTAAAATAGTCTAAAGTGTTTTCTCCTTCAGATGTAATATTACTAAAATAGTGAGTATAAAAGTATAAGTCTTTACTGCTTTCAACAATTAAATTCTAGTATTTACTGTAAAGGGAGTTTAGCATTCTTTTCATTCCATTCCATTATTTGGCTCAGAACTTTTTTTTTTTCTTTCCATTGTGTGACCCACTTCAGTGCACACAGCCCCCTGGCTAGAGCCAGGCAAAGGTTCATGGCATGGGGTACTATGAGAGGCCCAGGGAAATTGACCTGTAATAAATCCAAACCCATTTAATTGGCTAGAAATTTTTAGTATTATCATAGTAGCACTCAACCTTACAAAGTATTGTTTCTACCAAATTTTTATCACTCACATTCATATACTTCACCATTCATATTCTTACTGCTAAACTCATTACTGAAACTTTTTTCTAGATCCAAAATTAGTGTCATTGTCTGAAATGTTTGGTCAGTAATTTTGAAATAAAATATATTGCTCTAGTTTTCATTTACAAATATGTGGAGAGATAGCTCAATGGGCTGAGTATATGCTTTGCATTGGAGAAAGCTGGTTTCAATCCCCGATAATTTATTATTTCCCCAAAACCACCAGGAGTGACTTTCTAGCACAGAGATGAGTAGCCCATGATAGTCATGATATAACTCTAAACAAAGAATCAAATAGCATGACATTATACTCATTTCTATAGCTTTTAGATGTTTGTGGATTCTGGCCATTTGTTGTATCCATAACAATGCTTCTTTCCTTTCTTTTTTTGGGGGGGCCATATCTTTTTTTTTCTTTTTTTCTTTTTTTTATTTATTTAAACACCTTGATTACATACATGATTGTGTTTGGGTTTCAGTCATGTAAAGAACACCACCCATCACCAGTGCAACATTCCCATCACCAATGTCCCAAGTCTCCCTCCTCCCCACCCGACAATGCTTCTTTCTATCTTAGCTATGAGAAAGATCTGTATGTTACCTTCCATTCAGGTAGACTTCACTTAGTATGATACCCTCCAGTTCTATCCACATCAGAACAAATTGTTTGGTTTTATCTTTTGTTATAGCCAATTAGAATTGCCTCATGTGTATGTGCCATAGTTTCTTTATCCACTCATCTGTTCTTGGACACTTGCATTGTTGTTTCCAGCCAGCAGTGCTGCGATCAACATAGGAAGCAAATGTCTTTTCTTATTAAAGTTGTGAAGCTCTAGGGGTAGATAACCATAGAAATTCATTTGCTGGGTGATAAGGAACTCTGTTCTTAGTTTGTTGAGAAGTGTCCATATTGTTTTCCAAAAAGTGAAATGTTCTTTATTTTCCACATCCCCATCAATATTGAGTGTTTTGTTCTTTTTTTAAAAAATGAGTGCTAATGTTACCTTTTTCTTCTTTTTTCCCTTCCTTCTTCTAAATAGATATTTATAACATCTAGATAGACTCCTAGTTTTTTTTCTTTTTTGTTTGCCTCCCCCGCCCATGGTACCAAGTATCATATATGTTCAATAGGTGGAAATAAAAAACGATCAAAGTCAACGACAAAATGATCAATACCCAATCTACAACAAGCTGTATAACTGGGAAACAGTTCCTCTAGCATTAAGGGGGGTAAAGGAAAGATATGCTGGGAACAGGGAAGAAGGGAGGACAACACTAGTGGTAGGAATACCCCTCGTTCATTGTCACTATTGCCTTAAATGTTATTGTGAAAGATTTGTAATTCACTTTTACCACAATAAAAATGTAAACAAAAAGAAAAAACAAAACAAAACAAAAAATATGAGTGCTAGTCTGCCTGTTATGAGATAATCTTATTTTTTGATTTTTATTTTCCTGATAATAAGTGACACAGGACATTTTTGTATGTTTATTGGCCATCTTTATGTCTTCTTGGAGGAAGTTTCTGCTCATCTCTAAGATTGTTGCTTACTACAAAGAGCCTTATGACATACTTCCGAAAAGCCCCATCAGAGAGAAATTATCTGTGATCAAACTTGTTTGGCATCAATGGTGATCTCTCCTGTTTTCTCTTAAGACTTTTCCAGAAAGTGTTACTGTGGTGTCATGATCCACTTACACAGATTGTTGGATATGTTTGTAATTATAGATGTTGTACTCATTTTTAATGTTTTTAAAAACCAATTAAATTCTTTTTTTGGAGGGGAAAACAATTTTTATTTTTATTTACTTTTTTTGTAAATATTATTCTTTTTTAATTTTTTCTTTTTTTCTTTATTTAAACATCTTGATTACATATATGATTGTGATTAGGTTTCAGTCATGTAAAGAACACCCCCTTCACCAGTGTAACATTCCCACCACCAATGTCCCAAATCTCCCTCCATCCCACCCCACCCCCACCTGTACTCCAGACAGGCTTTCCAGTTCCCTCATTCATTCATATAGATTATGGTAGTTCTCTGTGTAGTTATTTCTATAACTGCACTCGCCACTCTTTGTGGTGAGCTTCATGAAGTGAGCTGGAAGTTCCAGCCCTCCTCTCATTGTCTCTGAGGATTGTTGCAAAAATGACTTTTATTTTTCTTAAAACCCATAGATGAGTGAGACTATTCTGCATCTATCTCTCCCTCTGACTTATTTCAATTAAATTCTTAATTAGCTTTGATGAATATTGAAGTTTTCAGTACTATAGTAAAATTATATAGTTTTAATAAATTATCATGGTAACTCAAGATTTTATTTTAAACTTTCAGTCTTTGATCTTAGCTTATAAAAAGCACTAGACATTTTTTTATAATCTACTTCTTGCCAAATCTTGAAAATCTTCCCAAATAACTTAATGAAGAAATAAAGTATGTTTCTCTTTATTTAATAAAGAACAATAAAATCATCTGTATGTAGCCAGTTAGGGAAATAAAAAGCTCCTATAAAATATCAACCCTGATTATATTAAGTATGTTTGGCAGGGGCCAAAGAGATAGCATGGAGGTAAGGCATTTGCGTTTCATGCAGAAGATCATCGGTTCGAATCCCGGCGTCCCATATGGTCCCCCATGCCTGCCAGAAGCAATTTCTGAGCAAGGAATAACCTCTGAGCACTGCCGGGTGTGACCCAAAAACCACAAAAAAAGAAAGAAAAGAAAAGAATGTTTGGCAGAGAGAAAGTTGGTGAAAGTATAGAAAAGGTGGGGGAAGGATCCTTCTGGAATGCTGGCTGTTCTAGAAATCTAGAAAATTCTTAGAGGAACCCACTTTCTTCTAGTGAGAGCTTCCTGTTTAGCAGGGCAAATAGGGCTGGACAAGTTGTTTCTCTGTTAGACAAACTTAAGAAAAATGTATTGGTGTTTCTGAATGATTCCTGGATATACTTTTAATTTTATTTTATAAAAATTAGCATTTTTATAAAACACCTGGCAGTCCTCAGGGCTTAACTCTTGCCTCTGTGCTCAGGAATAACTCCTGACAGTGTTTGGGAAAGGCCTATGGGGTACATAGGATAGAACCTAGGTCATCAACATTCAAGCTCATCACCCTGCTTTCTGTTTGAACTCTCCAATCCGCCTAAGGAATACTGCTAAAACCTTGTAAATATCTCTTATTTCCACATATTCTAAGAAAAAGGGTTCTAAAATTCTAACTTCTTACATTCAAATACAGTTTTCACCATTTACAATCTATGGGATCTGAAGATTTTTTTTAATCTTATTGCATTTCTTTCCTAAAGGTAGTTCACAAGTATAAATGAAAGAATAATTTGCTCTCTTTAGATATATGTAAAAACAATCAGGAAATTTCTATCTATACATATTGCTTTTGGACTATAAGATAAAAATTTCTGCAATTATTTATCACATGAGGATGTGAACGAAAGCAATTTCATGACTGTGGGAAGTGAGTTTGACTTGCATGCCAGTAGAAACATATGGAGTCCATAAAGCACAAGTCTTTCTTGTCTTGACTATTATTTTTATTATTTTTTTAGTTCAAAGCTCTCAGTTGTGAATTATGGAAAGCATTATTGGCAGAAGCCAAATAGTGAATTGTGAAGAAATGAGAAATGTGTATCAATCTATGGAATTAAGTGAGCCTTTATTTTTCATCCAGTGATGAGCTCTTTCCTCTTCAATGGATTTTGTTTATGAAGAGCATCTTCAATATTTACAAGCTTAAAAGAGAATGTAGCAGACCACTATACCTTAAAATAGACATTCTGAATATATAGTCTCGATTCTTGAACCGTATTTAGTCAAAGCTCTTTAATAGTCAGGATACCAAGATTTGGGGTATATTTAGGAATATAGAAAGCTGTGGGCTAGAGAATTAACATAGGATCTAAAGAACTTGTTTGTATGTAGCTGATCCCGACTTTAGCCCTGGTACCACACATGTTTCTATAATTCTCAGATTTTAGTCCTGAGCACTCCTGGGACAGGAAGTATAAAGAAAATAGAAAAAAAACTTGAGAAGTGTTTCCAAACCCTCTTGTAAAAAAGTCGTCAGCTTTCTCACTATAAAACAGACTACTTTGAAGTCAGGTTGGGTATTCCACCTCCTGGGAGGCGTATCATTTGCTATCCAAGGCAACACTCTCTAACTGCCAACTCCTGTTGTTCAAGATCACTTTGAACTCCTCATACACACATCCAATCCTGTTGTAGAGGGTTCTATGGAAGGTTGCCACAGACATACAAAAAGAAATGCTAGAAATCTCTAGTCATTTATGAAGCTAACCAAATACTTAAATACTTCATACATAATACTTAATACTAATACTTAAATACTAATGTTAGTGAATGGAATTTCTAGCAAATACTCATGAAAAAAAAGAGAAAATGGGAGTTGCAGATTTATAGTAAACCAACTGTAAAAAATTGTGCCCAACTGACCTCCTATATTTCCAAGACAGAATTACAGACTAGCCTCAATGTTCTATCTCAGCTTCCAGTCTCTGCTCTACCAAAGTTAAATCCTAAAATTCATAGGCTAGAAAGTTCCAAGATAAATGTCAAAAAACTATGATCCTAACCAAGGAGAATGTTTCCTATGGGAAATTATGATAACATAATATTGATATAGATAGTATTGGAATGTATGTTTTCCAGAATTGACTAGTTTGTTTAAAATGTAGCCCTCTTGATTTCTTTTAATTTGAATTTGCAAGTAAACATGTTGAAATGATTTTTTTTGGCTGGCTCATTGGTGAAGCACCCTGTGGGAAGAACTTAAAATGCTTAGTCATGCACATTTTCTGATTGGTATTCCTGAAGTGTGACAGCCTAGGACAGTGACATAATACATAAGTCCAGCCAAAGGAACAGGGCCTACTCTGGACAAAGTATTATTCATGGCCACCACTTTATATAGATGTTATAGAATATCAGACAAGGACAGTAGCTATTATTCAAAATGGGGGAAAAAGTGCAACTTTTGAAACTAGGAGATTATACTGCAATATTTATTATGATTAGATGAACTGAGTTTTTTCATTTTGATTTTTTTCTTTAACATTTTTATTGAGGTATCATAGTTTATGGTCCTACTGTAATCTTGCTTCAGACTTTAATTATGTAACTATTATACCTCAAAATAACTGATATTATTCATATATTTTTCATATAAAATAGTATTACATATTAGTAACTATATAGCAGAGTTTAAAGTATAATAGATACTTTTGAGCCAATAGAGAAGCCAAGTTAGCCAAGTTTTTTTTTACCATGAGACTTCTCGATAATTAAAATACCATGCTTTGCAAAAAGGTGGTAGTGGAAGTGTGAAAATTTTTGTGTATTGGAGTGCTACTTTCAAAGTCAGAGCACTGTGACCAGGGATATATCTCAGAGGGTGTATGTATATGTTATGGATATCAGAGCCCTCAGTTTGACCTCATTGAATATACCTTGTAGTAAATCCAGAGCCAATATCTAAGAGTACTACCAGGTATTAGAGCCAAAGCAAAGACAGAAGGGATTATATGTTTTAATTATTTAAAATTATTTAGAAAGAGCATACGTCCAGAGGGAAATGTAGTGTTGTCATGTTTTAGGTCTTTTTTTAGTAGAACAGATGTTTATTTACCTTGATTTAATTGATGCATATAGACATCCTGTTCGAAATTCAACCCCTAAGAATCATTGCCTGGTTAGTAACTGGGAATCCCTGTCTTCCAGCTTTGTTTATGACCAAAGCATAAATAAAGAATTTCCTACACTGATCCTATGTAGTGTCATAAATGCCCACATGTCCGGCGGGTTGTTGTCAAACCCTCACCAGTCGGTCACTTACACATCCTATTTCAGAACCCCATTGTGCTTTGAAGTGTGCGAAATTAATTTCATGCCAGGCTAGAGCAGCTGGAAATCACGGGTGTTCTTAATCTGTCTTTGCAAGAGTTTCAAGTGAAGCACAGAATAAAGAAGACATTGCCCTTGATCAAGGGTCCCAAAGGTGAGGTTCTACCCTCATCCCAAGTGACCAATCATAGTCTTAATCTAGTTAACTATTGGAAATGTACAGACTCTAAACTTCAGTGTGGAGTTGAGATTTGCAGTGATGCATAGGTAAGAACACTGTGTGATGTGGTCTGAGTAGCTAAGTTGGGGTATTCTTTATTTAACAGTGCCTAAGTAAAGGGGTTCAGTTTGACCCCAGTGACTGTCAGGACCAGGATCTGGGCAACTGTCCAGTGTTGTTCCTATGATTCCTCTCTTCTTCATTTTTGCTCTTGTTTTTCTACCACATGTTCCTCTTTTACTTACTCTTTTTTTTTTTTTGCCTTTTTTTTTTTTTTTTTTTTTTTGGTTTTTGGGCCACACCCGGTAATGCTCAGGGATTACTCCTGGCTATGTGCTCAGAAGTTGCTCCTGGCTTGGGGGACCATATGGGACACCTGGGGATCGAACCGCGGTCCCTCTAGGGCTAACGCAGGCAAGGCAGGCACCTTACCTTTAGCGCCACCGCCCGGCCCCTTACTTACTCTTTTTTTCTGGCCAAGGACAGCTAAAGATAACTGTGGGGGTGCAAATGAACTGGGGAACTGGCCCTAAAAATCTGACTCCTTGAAATGATTTAATTGCAAGAGAATTTTTGGGCTGGAGCTTCACCATGACCCTTGGAAGGCAACCTCTGTAATTTGAATGTCAATCAACTGTAATTTTATACCTTTGAGTCTGGAGGGATAATAAATAGACTTACAGAGATTTACCCTGGAATGCTGATTCTTAGAAAATGAAAAGCCAGCAGAGCAGAAAGAGTCAAGTCTTTAAACAGTTCTTTCAAAAGATCAAGCTTAAATGACATGAAAAGGGTAAATGCTTACCTTTAACTTACTCGAAATCATTCTAAAGTCAACTGTTTATGTATAATGGTAAAGGTTTCCTGGATTACTACCACTTATTCTGCTTTAAATTTTATGTGGCACCATGATTTATAGTAATGTTAATAATAGACTATACTGTACACCTGTGTTCTAAGACTATCCTCTGGATGAGGGTATCTGTCCCCTTCCCTACTGTCTCAGCATGATCCTCTCAACGACCTTCCCACAACATGTCATTTCCCTTCTCTAGAGCAATTTTTGTTATTTCTTTGCAAAGTTGATTTAGACCTTATATTCAAGAGAGATCATTCTGCCTCTGGCCCTCTCTTCATGTTCTTACCTTGCTGTAATTGTCAGAACATAACAATGAGGAGAACTTTTTTTGTTTTGTTTTGTTTTTTGGTCCACACCCGGTAACGCTCAGGGGTTACTCCTGGCTATGCACTCAGAAGTCACTCCTGGCTTGGGGGACCATATGGGACGCCGGGGATCGAACCGAGGTCCATCCTAGGCTAGCGCAGGCAAGGCAGGCACCTTACCTCTAGCGCCACCGCCCGGCCCCAACAATGAGGAGAACTTCTAAAAAACAGTCCCCTTCCCCTGCTTTTGATTCAGAAGTTGAATTAATTTTCTCAAAAAAACCATAACAATTAATTTTGATAGAATTGGTGATATCATATAGACTAGTGTTTTTCTATTTTGTTTTTGTATGGTTTTAGTCACAGTGATTTATGGTTGGGTTTTAGTGATTGGGTTTTTTTGGTGAAACATTATATCAGTTTTATCAGTGATCATTCCCCTCTACTTGGACCTCCCCTACCAATTTGCCTCCCACACTTAAAAGAAACACTTAAAAGAAGATGTGTATTATCTACAAATACATGTTTATATAAAACATAAAAATATAGAAATATATTTTCCTCTACCAGTACATATTAATATATTTTATATATATACTATTGATATAGTAAATATTTATATATTTGTTGTACATCCATGTCATTTTATATAAGTAGATGATATAAACATGTAATATATTTACATTAGTGAATATATAAATATTTATATATCTATTAAATGTATATTTTATATAAAACTTTGTTATGTATTTCTATGCATGCCAGTGTGTTCTCCTCCTCTTGCTTGAATGCTTCCCTTCACCATAGACTTCACCCCTTCATCCTGTCCTCTCTCCTACACTCCTCAGATTGAATGCCAGTGAAGACCAGTTTTCATGTGCTTTTTACCCACAGACATCTTGGGGTATTCATTATTCCACCATCCTATTTTTTATATCTCACATATAGAGCAATCATTTGGTATGGGGTTTTCTCCATTTGATATTTCACTCAGCATGATATAGAGTAAATATTTATGTATTCAGTGGTTTTGCTTTAAAATTGTTGCGAGTCTGCCAGCTGGGAGGGGGGGCTCTTGACTTGCACATAGCCAACCCAGGTTTAGTCCTTTCACCCCATATGTCCCTTGTACTCTGTCAAATATGATCCTTGAGAAAGGAGCCAGGATTAATCTTGAGAATCACCAGGTATGATCAGAAAACAAACAACAAAGCTAATAATAAATAAGGTTTTGTGAATCTTAGAAATCTATTATTTTATTTGATTTTCAAGTATTCCTCTCTTACCAAGATTGATTGGAGCCCATGTTAGTAGGAAGTTTAAAAAAATTTGCTTGCCTAACATGCTGCTCTACCTACATACTATGTATGTACTGGGCTTGATTCCCAACAAGTCACATAGCACCTGAACATGACCAGGACTTCAGAGCCCTGAGCACAAGACATCTGAGATGCTCCCAACTCACCCACATCAAATAGTAATAAAGGAAGTTTGACATGGAGCTTTCTGGAAGTCTTTTGAGGTAAAATGATATTTTTCTAAAAAAAAAAAATCAAGGGGCCCGGAGTAATAGCACAGTGGTTAGGGCATTTGTCTTGCACAAGGCCGATCCAGGATGGACCTTGGTTTGATCCCTGGTGTCCCATATGGTCCTCTGAGCCAGGAGCGATTTCTGAGTGCATAGCCAGGACTGACTCCTGAGAGTCACCGGGTGTGGCCCCAAAACACAAAACAACAACAATAAAAGTCAAGGCTGGATGGAGACATAGTATAGCAGAAAAGGCACTTACTTTATCCAAGGTAAACTCTGAGTACTTCTAAGAGTGATTCCTGAGCACCAATTCAGTAGCAATTCCTTTTAGATGAGGGTCTAGAGAGAGATAGTGTAGGAGCTAAGGCACTTGCATTGCATACTCTCACCCGATTTTCATTCCTGGCAACACATATTGTATGATAAGCATGGCAGAGTGTTATCATGAGCACAGAACCAGGAGCACTGATAAGTATGCCCAAAACATTACATTTTAGTTTGATTTTTATATACATATAAAACATGTATACACATACCTCATAGCTTATAAAATTTACTTGAAAAGAATTTAGGTTTTTGTTTTACATTGTAGCATTCACAGACTAAAGTACATTACCATTTAAAATTACTGCGCAATAGGCCTAACTCTGATACTGTACTTGGTTACTACCAATGAAATCTCTATGCTGAGGAATTTTTCCATTTGCACAGATCCCCAACTCTTATTCCTTATCTTTCTGGAGTGTTTTAACATGTAAATTGTGACTGATAAGCTCTAGACCGGAATATATATCACAGCAGATGTCTTCAATATACCTGTCACATTTCTGTTCTGTCTGCACAATGCTGAGCTTTGTAATAAGGTGAATCGAGTTGCTAAGACAGA
The DNA here is from genome assembly GCF_024139225.1 of Suncus etruscus. NCBI lineage: Eukaryota > Metazoa > Chordata > Mammalia > Eulipotyphla > Soricidae > Suncus > Suncus etruscus. The sequence goes on from NC_064849.1 coordinate 88,476,058, forward strand.
ATGTACAGATGAAGAGTTGTAGGAGAGACCGACAAACCTGAAATGGATTCTACCACTTTGCAGTCCCACTCACCCTCTATGAAAAGGTTCTCCTAACACCCAGTACTTGCTAATGGATGGCATTTTTCTCTCTTTCTTCAAAAATTCTGATAAATCTCTTCTGACATCCATGGAAGTTTAAATTTGTATGTTCCTAGTTAGTCATGAAAACGATTAATCTTTCCACTTGCTTATTGACTATATAGAAATTCTCTAGAGATAGCACAGCGGTGTTTGCCTTGCAAGCAGCCAATCCAGGACCAAAGGTGGTTGGTTCGAATCCCGGTGTCCCATATGGTCCCCCGTGCCTGCCAGGAGCTATTTCTGAGTAGACAGCCAGGAGTAACCCCTGAGCAGCACCGGGTGTGGCCCAAAAACCAAAAAAAAAAAAAAAAAAAGAAAAAAAGAAAGAAAAGAAATTCTCTTTTGATAAGTGCTCATTTGAGTACTTTAACTTTTTTCGGTCAGGGCACCTATAAATAATATTTGTTTGATCTAGTTGTAGATGATATGGAACTGGAAGCATTACCAGAGTATTAACGTACATGAGAAATGGCTTCCAAGGAGAATGAGGAGAACTGGAAAGGGATGTGGAGACAGTGGTCCTAACTCCATGGACATTTTCCAAAAATAGAAGTGAGGTTTGCTCTTAGGACAGCAGAATTGCTTATTCTAGATGAATCATGCCCCATTAATATATGTAGATCACCCCCTTATTGCACCATATCCCATATGGAGGTTTATAGATAATTGTATGTACAACCATGCCCATTGAATTTAAGTAGCTCATGCTTCATGTTCTGCCAACATGATATGATTCATCCTATATGTAGATGAATCAAATGGACAGAGATGGTACCTATCTTGCAGGCCTCAGAATGTCTTACCAAACATGTGCTGATGGAATCATATTTACCCTTGACCCCATCTTGTAAAAATATCTTAAATATAATGAAGAGTCCCTCATGTGCAAGATCCAGGGGCAAAACTAAAGTCTTTAAACATAAAAAAATCATAATGTGGGGGCCGGAGAGATATCACAGAGGTAGGGCATTTGCCTTGCATGCAGGAGGACGGTGGTTCATATCCCAGCGTCTCACATGGTCCCCCAAGCCTTCCAGGAGCAATTTCTGAGAATAAAGCCAAGAGTAACCCCTGAACACTGTCAGTTGTGAGCCCCCTAACCCTCCAAATTATAATGTAATGTCACTGGAAATATATGAAATATGAATGACCTTTTATGAGGAGCTTTGTGTGTACTTTTAAATAATAAACTTGTTTAAAAAATAACAAACATCTATTTTTTTTAAAAACTCATTTTACAGATAAAGCTAGACACAATTCATTTGCGAAGAGAAGGGGGGATATTTCAGCATAATCAATGACCATCCTAATAGCTAAATTTACATATTGCTGTAAACTTTAGTTATTTATTTAGTATGATATTTTATTAATAGTCTGGGGGCCTAATATGCTAGCTCTTTTTTAAACAATATGTCCTAGTATTCTGCTGAGGGTGGTGGTGTAATTATGTATATGAGAAACCTTTATAGTATTGTATACTACAGACTCTCAATAATTAAAAAAAAAAGTAACTAAAATAAACGCCTTGTTCCAGGTCATCTCTATAATGTTGAATTGGTGCCATTTGGTTCATTATTTAATAATGTGTTTAACATACTTTGCTCTATTTATGATTGTGGAAGTTGTAGTTATTAGTGAATCAAGTAAATCACTCAGTGAAGGTAGCTGAGATTCACTAATAGATGGAATTGAGAGAAGTGATCTTCAGCAGATTAAAGTTCACCTACCTCTATTTGCTTCTGTACTTTTTCTCCTACCTTTAAACTTCTGGAGCGCTGAGATTTTGCTAGATTTCATTCTCCTTCAGAATCATAGTCTCATTTTACAAAGTGAAATTTATTGGCCTCACCCTGTTTCTTGTCCAACATTTAACCATTTGAAATAAAAAGCGCATCTAGCTTTGAGCTCAAACCAACTGGAGGCTCTTGTCTTTAATCAAGGAAACCGAGTCTAGATTCAGCACTGGATCATTCGATGAGGCTGTGGGATTTCAGGGGTTTTCTAAAGTGGAGAGCTAAAGCGAGAGATCCAAATCTAGGGCCAAGAAGAAGAAACTAGAATTTGCTAGGCAGGCTAGTGGGAGGGTCCTTTTGTGATGAAATGTTGCGTAAATAATGCCTAATGCCGATGGGGGTCTCAGTTCCCCGTTGCCATGGAGACCTTTGTGCCAGGCTGAACTCTATTCTTTCTGCTCTTAAGAAGGCAACCACTAGGCTCGTGGTAACTCGGATGCATCTTGCTTTGCCTTACTCTTCAACTGTTTGCAACTGAAAGCACAAATGAAACTCTGAGCATCCGGACTCCGGACTTTTTCCAGACTATTCCTCTTTGTGGCTTACATTTTTTTTTTCAGTCTTCGGTTCCCTTTCCTCCTGGGCGCTGGTGGGAGGAGCAGGTGTCGAGGACTCCTGGAAACTGCCTGTACCCACTGCTACAAGGAGGAGGGAGAAGTCAGAGTGCATCTTAGTGACTTCTTGTTGGCCCTCCGATTCCAGGTTTGAAGTCTTTGAAGACTCCCTTCTTGCGACAGGTAAATGAGAAACAAAAAGGTCTGTGTTTGCTTTTCCGATGATGGTGCCTGGTGACTGTTGGCTTTAATCGCGGCAGGAGCTGAAGTTTTGCAAACTGCAGGCTGAAAGGCAGGTGTAGGAAACGTGGTTGTTTGATTTCATTTTTGATGTTTCTCTTTCTTGGTCACTGGATTCATTGTTGTACTTGTCAAAGCCAAATATACGAATTGAAGGGAAAGCTGTTGTTGAAAGACATCCTGTGGGGTCACCCTCCCCTATTAAGTAGCTGTTCTCATTGCTTAACGATCTTGGTTTTAGTAAAACTAGGTGTGCAGAGGTTGAGCCATGGCTAAAGTTGAGAAAGTCGGGCTTCTGTTGTAGTGCCAGTTAATTAGGTCATCTTCCTTGAGAATTCACTAATAGTCATTGAAAGTTGATGAGCAAGTTGGGCACTTTGTTTTCTCTTTAGTAAACAGTTACAGGCATACATTGATTTTTTTTTTTTAAAGAAATTATCTACAGATGGTTAAATGCAGAGAAAGGCTTGGAGCAACCTTACTTTGTCAATTTATTGTAAACATTGAGTGTATGGGACAGGTCACTTGTTACATTGCTTTTCCTGTCTTACGTTAGTTCGTAGTTCTCACGGCTGGCCTAGTTCTTGACACAAGAATGCAAAAAGTACATATCTAGATCATTCCAAGTGACTTAGGTGTCTGTGTGTGATGCTCTGCCTTTATAGTATGGATAACCTTTGCCATAGAGGATATGCAACTTGCTTTTCTTACAGTAGCTCATGGAGAGGAAGGGACCCAAATTTACAGAAACTTTATTGAGTTCATCTCTTACCACTTCCTACCATCTCTTACCAGTTAAGAAAATAAGTGTAAAGCTTCCTAGATGAAAGAGACTTATAGACTTCAGAAAGTGGGTGTTTCCTCAAATTGGGAATTGCATTTTGTGTTGTTAGATTTTTGTAAGGTATGTTTATGTGTCTTTATTGAATTGTGAGCAAAGTGAACAGGAAGGTCTGAGAAAGACTAGAGTTTTCTTTTTAATGTTCTTCATACAGAAGGACTTTCTCCTTGATCTTCACAAGATGAAAACCAAATGCGATAAAAAAGTTAAAATTTGGATGACTATAATTTGGCTACTAAGGATAAATGAACATGTAAACTGATTTTTAATCACAAACAATGTCACACACTAATAAGATTGTCAAGTTGTTGAAATGTAACTAGTAAGTGTGACCCAAAATTGCTTAGGGGCAGAGACTTGTATTGGTCTTTCTACAGGTAGCCTAGTCTCCTGTGGGTTCTGATTTAGAGCTTTATTTTTCTGGCTCTTTTGCAATTCTTATCATTCTATGATCATTCTTTTCATCCAAGCTTTCTTGAGCACACACATCCCCCCTATGCTGAACTGGGTGTGAGGTATCTTGACAGAAATGGAAAGGGGTATTCCCCAGGGCCCCAGAACTGAGTAAATCTGGTGGAGAGGCAGATGTGACAGCTAGCAGCTGTAATTGCTTTAATGAAGACAGAGCCTAGGAAAGGAAGCCACACTGGAGCTCATTGGTACTTTACATTTTCTATTGGACCCTCCCACCTGAGAAGAAGAATGGAGAAACAACTCCCCCCAAATAACTATTAATGAATGACTGCAACAATCTGGAAAAAAGCCAGAGAAATCTCACTGATGTGTATTTCCTCTTATGTTATTGCTCTGAGCAGTCAAGGGCCCTATAGTGACTGAGAGCCACCCCCCTCATCCCTGGCCCAGATCAGCTGCCTCACACACACCCCCATGTTTCCTCAGCTCCCACCAGGTCACCCAAGTTGCTGCTGCTGGTGAAACCCATTTTTCAGCAGTATAATCTGAAGAAGTTTCCTTCTGGTCTGGGAAAAAAATGTTGCTATTGAATGCTTCGGGCATACAGGATCATGGTGGAGGATCATGGTGTTTATCTTATTATGGTGTTGGATTTATTTTTGCTGTAGCAGTCCCTCTATCTCTTATTGACACCTATCCATAGGTAGGGGAAGGGGGAGCACCTAGCTTAGAATATGTCCCCTATACCTTCAATTGGAATATTGCAGCTGACTGGCCCATGCAAATGCTGTTGCTTCTGCTAAAATATTAATTACAGAAAGAAGTGCATAGATTTGTCTGAGGGTTTTTTATTTGTTCTGTTTTGTTTTTATAACCATTTATTCTCAATACATAAATCTATGTTTGGTGCACTGGTGGAATCAATAAACACAAGGATAAATATGAGGGGGCCAGATCTATAGTACAAGGAGTAAGAGCTTGCCTTTCATGTGGCTGACCTGGTACGCTGAGCATTACCAGGAGTAGTGACTCCTAAGTACAGAGCCAGAAGTGAACCCCAAGCACTGCCAAATGTGTCCCAAACCTACCCTATACAAAAGAAAAAGAAAAAGAAATGAAAATTTGAATAATGATAGTTTTTTTCTAAGACCAAATGCATAGAATTCTATTTGGTAGTATTTTTTTCTCTAGTTGTTAAAAGCTGTGACTATTTAAAGTGACTGGTCTAGTATTAGAGAAAATGGCCAAATAAAAGAAACAGACTGTCTTGTCATTTATATTAAGGCTCTTTTATTTTTAAATATTGTTAACAATAGAGTTCCAAGCATACAATATTCCAACACCACATGCCTACTAGCACCGCTGAACCAGTGACTTGGGGTCCCCTCCCTTCCAACTTAATTTGGTCAAATCAATGTAGTAGGGAAATTCTTAGATTCAGCTCCCTCTGGGCATTTGTGTTTCCCTTACTATGTGTCTTTCTAGCACTCATCTGAGATAGAACATTTTGAGTCTTTACCTCTCCTCTGACTTCATTCAACATAATCTCCTCTAGTTCAATGCACAATGACAAAGCACATGATTTCACCTTAAATCAACTCTTGTTTATTTACTAGCACTCTTAGCCTAGTCTCCTGTAATTCAAAAGAATAAAGGAATGGGGTGAGCCTTTCCCTTCAGTGATCTGATCTATAGCACCAAGGGGATTCAGAAGAAAACTCAAGAGTCTCCCAACATTCCAGCTGTAGAAATTATAGTTTCTGCTGCTATTGCTTGTGATATTAACTAGTGACATCTGTAATATCTCAGATGCCTCTGAGTAGCTTTGCCTTATCTATAGTTTCTCCAAAATGTTTTCTTTATAAAGAAATAACACAGAAGAAGATATCATATCTAAACATAGTTAATCCAATATATTTTGTTTGGGGGCCACAATCACCTGTGCTAATGACTGCTTCTGACTTTGTACACAGGTATCACTCTTGGTGGGGTCAGTGGATCTTATGTGGTACTGAGGATCTAATCTAGATCTGTTTTTTTGCAAAGCAAGTACCCTGCCCATCATACTATCTGTCTGGCACAATATATTATGTTATATTATTTAAAAATATAAATTTGGTCCACATCTGGTGCTTTTGAGCAACTGTCACTATGTGCTCTTGGGTGGTTTTTGGCAGTGACCAAGAAACCTTATACTTCCAGGGCTTGATGCCAGGTATGCTGCTTAAAAGCACATACTCCAGCCCATTGATATCTCATTGGCCCCTGCATGTATTATTAATTTCCACTGAGAAATAGGACCTAATGGTCTATATTATTTATGTGATCACATTTATTGTAGTTCTTTGAAAATTCTACTCTTTAAAAAAAGAACAAAATATGGGCCTGGAGAGATAGCACAGCGGCGTTTGCCTTGCAAGCAGCCAATCCAAGACCAAAGGTGGTTGGTTCAAATCCCGGTGTCCTATATGATCCCTCGTGCCTGCCAGGAGCTATTTATGAGCAGACAGCCAGGAGTAACCCCTGAGCACTGCTGGGTGTGGCCCCTCCCCAAAAAGAACAAAATATATGTTCAGTGTTCTAAGGCATATCAATCCTTATAAACCATGTTCTTGGTACTTTCCCTTGTTGTAATTATTGCAGGCTCCTTGAAAAACAACAGTTCGGGTACTGATGTCCCTTGTGAATTAAATCACCCACTTCTATCTCATCAAGTTCCTTCTACATTTGACAAATTTGAGATTAATTAAAACTCAGCACATGTGGCTATAGAAACAGCTTTCTCTGGAAAGGGAGAGAGAGACAGAGTCAGAGACAGAGACAGAGAAAGTTTTATGTAGTGGAGCACTAGGTGCAATTCCTGATATCATATGGTCAGCCAAGCATCACAGGGTGTACCCCGGAGAACAAGCTCTGTTGATTTTATTATTAGTCTCCACCACCATGGGAAATGCCCTCAAACAGGGCATAAAAACTGTAAATACTATAATATCTTTATAATAATGGCATTAATCTATACATTATTTTCTAGTAATGTTATAAATCTTTCTCTGGGAAGAAAATTAGAGAGTAATTCTATGACTTCCAATAGTACTAGTTTATTTAATAAAAAAAATCAACATTTTAGGAACTGGAGACCTAATACAGGGGGAAAAACTCTTGCCTTGCACTTGTCCAACCCTAGTTTGATTCTACTAACCACATAGGGTCCCCAGAGCACTGTTAGTTGATTCTTGAGCAAAGCTAGGTGAAGCCCTTAAAAAAACAAACAAAAAGATAAAATAAATGTTAAGTATTGGTTAGCCACTGAACAGAGCATTTTTCCAGCCTTGGTCACTGGGGCTACCTTGGGTTGCCTTGAAGTACCTCACATGTACCATGCTGGGTCTACATGCTGGGTAAAAGCTTGCTCTAATTTTCTTCAGTGAGTTGAGATTGAACTTGGGAGGGGGGGATAGTTACTTGGTATGGGACTATTGCTCTCCCATAGCAGTATTCTCCTATAGCATACACAATTTTCTGAGTAAACCAGCCCACAGTAGAATGTTCTTAGCAGGTAGTTTGTAGAATTTTGAAGCCATCACAAATAAAGGGGTCTGATGGACACAGTTTTTCCAATGAGAAAATGCAAAGTTTCAATTGAATCTATATACCTGAAGATGAAGGATCCCTAATTTATAAATGTATGTCTTTTTGCTAAGTATATGCCAGGATAGCAAAATATTACCAAACTAAGGTCTATAATGATTGTAAGGGACCCCCCTCTTTCTGCAAGCCCCTTTCCAGAAGCAGAAAGACCACTGCCCTACCATGGGCTTAATTAGGTAAACACAGTCTCATGGTCAAGGCTGAATTTCTCTTTCTCACGTTCTCTTCTGCCTGATGGCTTCCAATCATTGATCTAAGTGCTTCAGATAATGTGGGTAGAGTTCACTCGAACATCCATACTGAGACTGAATTATATTTCACAGCTCAACACTAAATATAGTACCGCTCCCAGAACTCGATTAACGCTGATGAAAACAACTAGAAATTGGTTCTGAGGAGGATGAGGGCTTGAAATGGACTGTGGCCGCAAAAAGACATGCTGAAGGGTGGGGGACTGAATTAGTGACTCAGTAGATAATGGGGTTGGGCCACAAAAAAAAAGAAAATAAAGATGATAAAATTTTCTGGGAATCAGTAATTGATAGAACATTGGGGAGGACACTTTGCCTGCATGAAGCTGATCCAGGTTCTACCCTCGCATCCTATATGAGCACTGCTAGGAGTGATTCCTGAGCACAAAGCAAGGATTAACCCCTGATCATTAATAATAATTTAGTGTTGAGTTTTTTTTTTTTTTTTTTAGGAATGTATAATTGATTTTTTAGCAACATTGACTGTCCACTATCCTGGGTTCGTACTGGGTCTGTCGCCTGCAACGCAAATGCCCTACCTCTGTGCTATTGGCAGGATTCTAAGGAGGTTTAAAGCCAGGCAATGAAGGAATGGGGCCCAGATCAGAGCACTTACAGCAGTGCTTACGTAATCCCCAAGAAATCTCTGAGCTACTGCAGGGCCACCAGATGAGGTGAGGGGACTGCCCCCTCTCCCAAATCTGCCTTTTCTTTCCTTTCTGTTGTTGGTTTGGAGTTGGTGCCTTTGCTGTCTTGATGGGACTGGGGTAATGCATCTCATGAAAGTGCAGGGGGGAGGGCATGAGGTCAGTTTAGTATCAGCTTTATTTCATTCAATTTGCTTTTCTCTAGTTTGCCCCCAGGGGACTTGGAAGCAGCTCAGTCTAGTCACTTAATTCCTCTGTACCTCCATTTTCATAACTGCAAAATTAAAGGCTTTGGCTCCCTGATTCCTTCCAAATGAATGGATTTTGTCATCTCTTCATCCTGTGGGGGCTTCTGGATGCTGGCTCTGGAGACCCTGCCACCATTTAGCTGGAGAGCAGGGTGGATTGGCTAAAAGGAAGGGTCTCACCCACTGGCTTGCAGTACAAGGCTCTCTGCTCAAGGCTGGGCAAGTTTCTCTCCGCCCGCAGATCCTCTGAGCACTGAGAGGCAGCATGTATTTGCTCCTTGGATCATGATACAAATGGCCATACAATGAGAGCCGAAACATGCATGTAGAAGAAAGTTTTAAATATCTCATTCTGTTTGTTTTTTTGGGGGGCATACCTGGTGGCACTCAGGGGTTACTTCCTGCTCTGTGCTCAGAAATTACTCCTTGCAGCCTCGGAGGACCATATGGGATGCCAAGAATCCATCACAGGTTGGGTGCATTCAAGGCAAACCACCTACCCATTGTATTATTATTCTGATCCCATAAACATCTCATTTTTAAGACTTACTTCATGAATCTTCACATCACATCCCTTCCCCCAGGGGCCTGTATTGTGAATTCTACTTCATAGTTGACTGTGGTCCCCTCTGAGCTGTCCTGGGCACTGTCTGGGGAAAGTAGCATCAAAATCACCATCACACTTGATATCTGAGCAATAAGAACATTTCTTAAGCTCAGCCATCTGCCCTTAGGAAATCTTGTCTTTATTGGCAATAGACTTGGGAGTACTGGTAAAACAAGCTAGCAAGTAAACAAACCAAAAAACCCCATAGATTTGTGAGTGACTATTTCACCTGACAGATAAGCATATACCGAACATTCTGCATCATAAGTGGCAGATAAGACATTAATGACATTCCATTGTGCCCATTCTAAGAACTAGAAAATAGACACAGACTTTTAGTGAACTTTGGATGTAGTGAACATGCGTTAGAAGTGGGTTTGAATGTACCTTGTTTCTGATCATCACCAATAGAAGAAAGACTTTTCACTCAACATCATAACCAAACCATTGTGCCAGTCCAAGGCTTAAGAGATAGTAAAATGTGTAGGGGATTTGCCTTGCAAGCAGTTGACTCAGGGTTGATCCCCAGTAGCCCCAGATTGTCCTTTCTGAACACAATCAGGAATAAGTGCTGAGTGCAGAGTCAGAAGTCAACTCCTGAGCATTGTTAGATGTAGTTGCAAAACAAAGAATGTAATCTTCTGAAAAGTATAAAAAAAATAAAAACCTTAAAAAATATTTGGAATGTTGGGGCCAGAGAAATAGTATAGCTGTAGGTCACTTGCCTTGCACGTGGCTGCTCAGGATGAACCTGGGTTTGATCCTTGGCATCCCATATGTACCCCAAGCCAGGAGCAATTTCTGAGTGCACAGCCAGGAGTAACCCCTGAGCATCACTGGTTGTGATCCAAAAACTAAAATAAAAAATATTTGGAATGTGTGTCCACTGCAACCTTGATGTTTAGGTTCCTAGTATCTGATAGGGAAGTACAATATAAATGGAAACTTTTGACAGCTTTTTGGGAAAAAATTGCTAGTTGACATGAAATTCAATTTCCTAGAAGGCATCTCCAATAAAGTGAAGTAAGTGAATGCAACCTTAAGTTATACTAATGGAAGTTTAAGACTAGTCATTTTTCTTAAGTACCAAAAACTTCTCTGATTGCCATTGGGTATAAATGAAATGTTGACTATTATGATTAAAGGGGCAGGTAAGCATTAAATGTGGTACAGTACAGGGGTGTGATCAGAACAGCACGAGACTTGACAACCCAAAGAAGCTGTTGAACTGCCCCAATTTAAATCCCAGAACAGAGTGTCTGGTTTTCATATACCAAGTAATCTCTTCTATCATGCTTTAATAATGTAATTTGTTCATGTCCTTTTTTTTTTTTTTTTTCCTTTTGTTTTTGGGAGATGCTCAGGGCAGACTCCCAGCTCTGTGGTCAGGGATCACTCTGCAAGCCCAGATTTCTGAGGTAAGAGAAGGGATGTGAATTTACAAAACACTTTCCCAATGATTTATATACATCCACAGTTTAATCTGGAAAGAGCATGAGGATTATCACTTTCTTTAATACACTGGAATCAAATATTAATATTTATTTTCATACATGCAAAACTCTATGGAAATCTCTTAAACTGGCCTTCACTTAGTGCAGGGTTGGCGAACAAGTTCAACACAAAAAGCCAAAATTTTAAACTGTGAGAGTCAGAGAGCCACACCACGCAGTGACCTGCCAAAACAACAAACACTCACACAAAAGCATTTAATTTTAACAATAATATATTAAACACATATTGAATTTTGCCATTTTGAGTGAGGGTAAAAATCCTGCAGTGATGGTGAGGGTGTGCTACGTCCTCCACACTAGGAACTCACGGCCAGATGTGACCCAACATGAGACACACGGGTCCCCCACTCGCTGGCCCGTGCAGTTATTTCCGAGGGATGGGAGACAGGAGGACGCAGCCTGGGGGCAGGACTACGCTCGGAGATCTCTCTTCAGAGGTCCCTCCTCAGAAGCAGCAGAACAAAATCCAAATCTGGCAAAGAGCCACAGTATACAAAATAATGATAAGAGGCAAAGAGCCGCATTCATTTTGGCCGGGAGCTGCATGGGGCTCGAGAGCCGCGTGTTCGCCACCCCTGACTTAGTGGATCCAGTTCAAAGAGACAACCTATTCCTCTTTTTGCACCTGTAAAACAAGTAGTAATTATTGTGATCACGATCACATTTGCTTTATTGTTTCCTGAATATCTAACTAATTTCACACTACTACAGAAGAGCAGATGGGTCTTGCTTTTATACAGAAAAATTACCTTTGTTTATGAAAGAAGGAGATGGGTTCCCCAGGCCAAATTTAGTAGGATATGATTTAAGTCGTTTGGCCTAACCAAATACAAGTTCTGCAATAATTATTGGATGCGTGTGTCTCGTTGACTACTTAATTTCTGACCAGGCTATTTCTTTCTGCCCTTGAATAATGAGGAAAAATGATGGGGAGAAAATTGGCCTAATAGGCAAGAAGCAGCTGCCACAGTCAGCTCAGTTTGATGTCCTGGGAAACTGATGTTGATCCCTTATTCCTCTTTATCAGGTAACACTACAGTTGGTAGAAATTACAGTCCCTGGTTCCAGGGGACAGGAGGATCATTTGGCTGTTCCTAAAAAGGCATAAACAAAATATTGGCTAAGCACAGACAGATGTTAAGGTTATACTCTGTACATGAATTCATGTACTTGAATTCACTTTAATGGAGTCGAGCTTATGGTGTAAGATCTCGCAACTCATTATAACTAAGTTGTTATGGGCTGCTAATTTGCTAGAAGCTGCTGTATCATGAGCTCGCCCAACTGCCTTGATGGGTCTCCTGGTAGTTAATATGGATTAAATGTGAATCTTTTATTTTTTCCCCTGTGGTCTCACATAATGATATTAGCTTGTCTTCAGTGTGACAAATTCAGTGTACCAGGAGCATCTGGTACACTATTCTTTATGGCTGAAAATAAGCCTGCAAACTTGATCATGCACATTCATTAAGGCACTTCTCAGGACTGGGGAAATGTGGTAGGAAGACGGCTGGGGAAGGATTTTATTGGTCACAGTTCATTTTGTGCCGATGTATATCAATGTTTCTGATGGGAGTGCATTTGTCAACATGATAATCTTACAGGTTTTTGTTTGATTACCAGGATTAAATGTGGATATATTGCAGTGTCCTTAATTCATGCCTTGCAGATGAATTTCAAAACAGAGGAAACAGAAAAAAGGAAAGAAATAAATGTATTTGCAGTTTTAGTCCATTCTTTAGAAGTAGATCACACAGAAATGTGCATGCAGCTCTATTAATATGAAATATTTTTATTCAAATGTGTAGCATTATAGGCATAGAAAGTAAAACCAGATCTGTTTGTCCCATTTGGATTTTTAAAATCTTGTCTAGTCATGTTTAGAATATATTATTGCCTACAATGTGAGGAACTCTGTGTCAGACGAAAAGTTGGCATGTATCTGCATAATACATACCTCATCAAGAACAGGAAAGGCTGTTGACCAAACACAGTGCTATGGCCAACTGAATGAATAGATGTTCTAGGAGTGTTCTCTTGGCCTTCTAAGTGTCATTTTCCCCTCTTTTTAGGAACAAATTTGATTTTATATCCAAAATACTTGGCTTCATCATTTGATGATCAAATTTAAAATACTGATACAGTGAAAATTTAAAATATTGATACAGTGATGTTCAAATAGCAAGTTCATTATACTACTTAACTATCTGAGGGTATAAATACCCTAACTCAATTCTACCTGCTCACTATTTCTAGTAACCTTAGACCCTCACACTTGGCAGCTATTAAAAACTTCTCTAGAGGCAATAAGGAATAGGAGTGGAGAAGAATAAGACAAAAATATTTCTGGAAAATATTAATAATATAAAGAAATCTGGAGCTTGAGTGATAGTACAGTAGGTCATGTGTTTGTCTTGAAGACAGCCAACCTTATTTCTATCCCAGCACTACGTATAGTTCCTTGAACCCTCTCCAGCTATGATCTAGGAGCATAGAGCCAGCAGTAATTCCTGAAAACCTCCAGGTTCATCCCCCAACTCAAAATGTATATAAAAGAAGCAGAAGAGAAATAAGTGTTTCCTTGATTATAAATGAAAATTGCTTCTATTAATTTCTTTTTTTAAAAGTTTATTTTATTTTCTTTTTTGGGGGGGGTCACACCCGGCAGTGCTCAGGGGTTGCTCCTGGCTCTATGCTCAGAAATCGCCCCTGGCAGGCACGGGGGACCATATGGGATGCCAAGATTCGAACCACCGTCTTTCTGCATGAAAGGCAAACGCCTTACCTCCATGCTATCTCTCCGGCCACTAATTTCTTTTTTTTAATATGGAATGCTTCACGAATTTGCGTGTCATCCTTGCGCAGGGGGCATGCTAATCTTCTCTGTATCGTTCCAATTTTAGTATATGTGCTGCTGAAGCAAGCACTACTTCTATTAATTTCTAACCTCAAAAGATCACTTCCCTATGCCCAAGTAATTAAAATCAACTCAGTATTTAGTAGACATTCAGAGACAAACACCCTATCCTTGCAGGGCAGAATCCTCCTACAGATGTAGAAGAATCATGGACATTCAAGAGCTTTAGTTGTAAAAAAAGTAATTTGTTGGTCAATAAGACATAAATGACTTCAAACATTTACAATAGATTTCTTTTTAAAGGATAGAAAAGTACATAATAGTACTTCACATGAAACAAATTTTCTATTACATGTATCTATTTTCAGTGCCTGTTGAACAAAAGTCCATTACTTTCTCAAAAACATAGTCAAATGTTTTGTGCCTTGACTTATGTACTTTCCATCATCTGTCATTTTAACATACTTTGCTAGATCATATTGTACTATTATTTCAAGCTTATTTCTATGCTTTTTTAAAAAGCTGTTTATATTTTATATTTATAGTTCAAGTAATAATAGTACTATATTATAGTGTTAGCATTTATGATTATGATGTATATAGTTATATACATCATTATTCCCATAGTTCTAGTATTTAGATGGTAATACATGGGAAAATGTATAATTTTGCCCTTCAAATGATCAAAGTACCTGTAAATATCCAATTTGCATTGATGTTTCTGTTTAGTGATGGAAATTGAACCCAAATTCACATACACATGAAGCATTTGCTCTACCACTGAGTTATATCACTGGTATTTCGCTGTTTATTACTTCTGTTTTTGAAACTAACTCAGCACTGCTCAAGGTCTGCTCCTAACATTGTGCTGAGGAGGGACCCACTGATATGTTGGGGTGCAATAGATGGTACCAGGGATCAAATATGAATCAGGGTTGACTACATGCAAGTACAAGGCCAGTACCTTACCTCTTGTACTTTCTGGTCCAATATTTGTGGTTTTTTTTTAAATATGGTTTTAAGTTCTTCTTGTCATCAAGATTTACCAAAGGCGGGAAATGTGTTTCCTCACTATGAAATTATTATATTATCTGGTTTTTTAATAATCAAGAAAGCATTTCTTTGAAGGTAGAAGTAATTAGATTGTAATTAGTACATTACTTAATTGTTGAGTTATAATAAATGCAAAATTAGGGAAGATTATATGACTGTTTAATTGTTTTAGGTTATGTCATTAGTTCAGGTTAATAACTTATGATACAAAGGGCAAACATTTTTATAAACAAAGGAAAAATATAAATTAAGAGCCACCTATTTTGAGATTTGCTTAACAACAATTGCTCAAATTATTATCAAGGTGAAAGATGTTGTAGACAGGAATATTTAATGTTAGGAACTGTTGAACCAATGAATATGAAGGTTATAATTTTTAAAGATCTGAAAGTTTTCTGTTCTGACAATGTGAATAAGACTTGCTTTTTTAAGCGGGTGTTCTCCCTGGAACAGTTATGTCTCTTGACTATTAAAAATAGAGAGATGAATAACTGACTAGCATATGTTCATTTTAAAAAGATAACGTTGGGGGCCAGAATGATAGCACTATGAGTAGGGCATTTGCCTTTTACCTGGCAAACTGGTTGAACCCTAGCATCCCAAAGGGTGCCCTAAGCCTGCCAGAAGTGATTTCTGAGCTCAGAGCCAGAATTAACCCCTGAGTACCACCAGGTATGGTCACAAAACAAAACAAAACAAAAGATTTGGTCACATTATAGATAAAATAACAAAAATTGTTTACAGAAGTATTGTTCTGCTTAGAATGAGTTCAGGTTTCAGTGCATGATAGAGTGACTAAACTCTTCATGCTGTCAGTGCAGATGATGGACACATTATAAAAGCAGAGTAGGTGGTAGTTAGTGGTATGTTTTCTCTCTTTAAAAAGAGTGAAATATGGAATAATACATGGGTTTGGGAATTAGTCATCTTGGGTGAATAATGATGCAATTTACTGAGCTAAGAAAACAAAGGGAGACCAGATTTATAGGTTGGATGCTGTGGTTTCAGTTTGAAACAGGAATCTTTGTTGCTTTTTGAAAAAATTGCAGTGGACACTGAAGATACATTGAGCAGTGATGGTTGAAGTTATGAGTATGTTTAAGATTGTTTTGGGAAAAATTTAAGAAATCAGCTTAGTAAATTCTCTAGATCACTGGTAGTTTCAGAGAGGAAAAGTCTCTCCACAGGAAATGGAGAAGAGTTGGAAGCAAAAGAATAGGAAAGGAAGGAAAATGTTTGACAGAATGCTGGTGTTTGACCAGCAGAGACCTTTATTCCACTAACAGAAATATTTTGAGCTATTTAAATTTTAACAATGAACATTGAATGATGACAGATAAACATTGACCTTTTGTCTCAGTCTCAAATAGAATTATACCAACAATTTCCTAGTAGAATTCAAAGCAGTTTTACCAAATGAGAGAGAGAAAAAAAACATCTAGATTGAGAATAAGAACTGGAGAGAGAGAACCAGAGAGTGAGAAGGCACCAACTATCTTTTTTAAAAAATCATATTTGTTCTTTGGCATCTCATCTTTTACATGTTGTAAGCATAAAGGACTCAATTTGTTCTGTGCATACACACTGTTGAACACGTTGCTATATTCATCTAGACATTGTTTTTCAAAGTCATGTACTAAGTCATCCTTTCATCGACTAACTATTAATCATTCATTGTGACTCCTCTTCTTGCTGAGAAGGTTATGGAATGACCTGGTCTCTATCATCAGATTATAAATGATCTAGTAGAGAAAGCAGACCTGTAATAGAGCTCTGTCAATGCTAAGGGAATTGGGCCATTGCTTCTCATAAAAAGTAGTGTAAGGATAAAGTCCAAAGTGTTTTAATACAGAAGAGAAGGTCATAAAAGAAGACCATGTTTGTTAAAGTCTTTCACCATAAAATTTGTAAGGCAGGGCCATTTTCCTTATGCATGTGGAATAGAAAGAGTGGGAAGAAGAGCATGAATTTGGAAAAGTGGACAGAGGCACTATTTATTGGAGGGAATGAATGCAAGTCACACTTCTTAGCTGAATTTCTGGAACCCACTCTTCTACCTTTGAAATATTGGAAAATTTCTTTCTCTACAACAGTAAAAACATGAGAAATGTATGTTGGAGAATGACTCTCCTCCATGCTTATTTCCCCCATTAAATGTTATATAGATTAGCAATGGGCCTCTCAAAAATGAAGACCATTAATTATTTTGGTGATAGTCTAAAGTTAATTAGTTGAATGATTAGGATATTGCCTATGTTTTGACATAGGGTAATATTTCATTTTAAGATGGAAAAAAAAGCTTAAAGAACCTAAATGAGATAGTCATGTTTATTAAAGAAATTAGGGGCATTATTTTGGATGTATCTCTAGGTTTATAAAATCAAAATAGTTAAAATAAAATAGAGCAGTAGATTCTGAATAAAGTTATTTAATTCATTTCCAACTAATATTTGGGGACTATTTATATCAAACAATGTGTGATATGTCTGATTTAAAAAATAATCTTAGATCTGGAGAAATAATGGAGAAGTTAAACACTTGCCTTGTGTACAGTGTTGGTGTGATCCCCAGAACTATTTATGGTTCTTCTGCTCTGTCAGGAATTCCCAGTAATCAATGATTCTCAATAATCATTAAGCAAAGAACCAGGAGTAGCCCCTGATCACTACCAGGTGTAATACAAACATCAAAATATAAAGAGAAAAAAATTATTAACTGTCTGTTATTAGCCATGTAAACAACATATATAATAAATATAAAGTACATAGCAAGTTATGATAGATGATAACCAATTTTAATCTCAACATTCTAACTTTAATTTTTAATATTTTGCTTTGTAGGAATAGAATAGTCATCCCCCACAGGTATAGGTTTAAAAAATTGACTTATGTAAACTTTTTCCACTGCATGTACAAGCCATCTAAACATCTTTATTTTTGATTACAACAGGTATCTAACAAAAAAGACCTTGATATTATTATTGATAGTTAAAGAGGGATCAATATGGTAATAAGTAACTTTTTAATCCTCTTCAGAAGAAGATGACATCATCTAAACTTTCAGGTGGTGTGATCTCCTTTATTTCATTCATAGAGTCCTATCATCATCAGAATGAATTAATAAAATGAGGCCAAATGTTCTGCAAGACATTTGGCAGATTCAGAGGACAGTCAGAGCAGAGTGGGTGGAACCCTGTGAAATACAGGAGTTTGACAGAAAGAGGCAATTTGTTATATTTTTGTTCTATGGATATTGTTCTGGAAAGGTGCCTCTACTTCCACTCCAAGCTGCTGATTGCTGTCATCTGCTGTTTTGCTCGGTGACCCAATGTGGCCCTGCAGTAGATAAAAACATGAATCTGTCAGCTCTGGAAACTTTTGCCGACAGCTCTTTGCCATGGTTTTTGACTTCCCAATGAGGGCTACATCGCCTGACACTTGACTTTGATTTTTTTTCATGCTACCTCCACAGCATGCCTTCTTTTCACACTTGCCAGATGCCTGGCTATGGGTTTCCTATTGTTACTGTCTCTTGTACTTTACTCCCTTAGATTTAGCTTTTCCTCCAGACTCAGTGGAGTAGAAATAAAATATCTCTAAGAATGTGGGACTGTGAAGTCACCTCACTTATAGGAAGTGGGAAGTTGGAGGGATGAGAGAGGAAAATACTACCCATACCCAGGCTTCCAATTCAGGATCTATCTATGATGGTACAGAGATAATGGGGACTGGGAGGAAAAATTCATCTACATAAAAGACTCCCACAGTCTGAGAACAGAGGCCTCCCACTGCCTACCTTGTTGTCAGAATACTTGACAATAAGAAATTTAAATGAGTGACACTTTGCCTCTTTTACAGAATATTTCAGATCTTTCTCTTTTTGGAGGGAAGGGGCACACCCAGCAGTGCTCAGGGGTTACTCCTGATTCTGCACTTGGGGGAGATTTCTTGTTGTGCCCAGGGAACCATTTGGGATTTCAGGGATTGAACCTGGGTTGGCCACATCCAAGGCAAATGCTCTACCCACTGTACTACAGCTTCAGCTACACATTATTGATGTTTCTAATTATCACTTTGATTATGTGGCTTCTGGGATCCATGTCTAATCTGCATGCAGGATGGACAAAATTTAGAAGAAGTGGAAATCATAGAAAGGCTCTGTAGACAGTGATCTGAGCATCTGGCAACTTAGCAATAAGTTGGAAGAGGAAGGGAAGGGGTCAGGGTCTAAGACATGGATATTAGGTGGGAGGTCTTCAGAGTCACCAACCCTCCTGTGTTTTGAGGCTCTCAGATTCACCAACTCCAACCAAGTCAGAAATGTTAGAAGAAGGAAATAAGTGCATCAGTTCTCAAAAAGCCTGAGTTGATAACATAATTCTATGAAGGCCCAAGTCTTAGAGAAAAGAGTTGTCAGCTTTGGTACTATATCACAGATGTGTTTAAAGTAAATTGAGTATGAACTCAAATCCAAAAATATAGGGGGGTCCAGAAAAGTTGGTGAAATCTTAAAGTATTAGGATACAGACACTTTTCAAAGCTATTAAATGTAAACTAAAATCAGCATGTTAGTGTATGATATGGTTTATACTTGGAGAGGAAGTCAGAGGGCCAACCTGTGTATGTTTGGTTTTCTGGAGTTGGTTTGTTTTAGAAACTTCCACTCTGTTCTGAACTCCTTGCTCTGAAATGTCTGGATGCTTTCAGGAAATTATCTGGTCTCCAAATATAGAAGGTGGTTAAATCCTTATGCTTTCCCTTTCTCATGAAAATGACCATAAGAAATTTTCTTTTGTTGTGAGAGGATTTAATAAACTACAGACAGCAGTGCTCACTGCTGGCTCAGAGGCCACCCCCAACTCTGTGTTAGTGGGTCATTCTCAGTGTTTCTTTGGGATTATTATATGGCGGTAGAGTTTAAACCAGGGTTAGCTGTATACAAAAACAGGCACACCTTAACCCTTATCTCCAGCCCAAGCTGAGAACTTTTTAAAAATATAATCCTGTAAATGTAAAAAATGGGTTAATAAAGGACTGTACTTCAGTTAGAGGGACTTTCACTTGGTAGAATGAATTCCTCTACTCTGAAGAGACAGTAGAACCTCTATTCAGATCATCTTATACTATCAGCGTTAAAGCTCCCATTCCAAAAGGCATATATTAAGCTGTTAAATAAGTATCTTAGAACTGATGAAATACGATACAGTTGATACATTTCTCATATAGAGAGACAACGTGGTAAATGAATCATCAGATCCAAGAAACTGAAAGTTGAAAGCTGGCAAAGACATAAAATTAGAAGCCAGCTTATAAGAAATCCTTCCAAAGCTTTGTAGGCCCTGTAGCATGGATAATGAAGTGTAACTCCAGATGGGATATAAGCTGAATGTTATGAAAAACCAAGTCAGCCTCCAGATTGAAGATCTCATTGTACACAGCTCGATGGACACTGTTCTCATCACCTATGCCCCATGGCAAAGAGGAAGGGTTTATTATTCTCTGGAGGGTCAACAATTAATTTCCCGATGAGAGACCACAAGGAAGAGTAGGAAAAATTGAGCTCTGGAAAGATGAGTGTAGGAATCAGTGAAATTCTACTGTCTACATATAAATCCCTTCCTCACCACTTGTCACCAAAGCGTCACCCTTCATAGTGGTAGGAATAGTGTCAGCCACATGTTTATACTTCAAGCTAGAGTTTAGGGGATTCTTCCCTGAGAGTTTTGCATGGATGCACCCAGCAATTCCCACTGGAAGAACACAGCAGAAAAACTCCATTGCTACTAAGATTGAGATTGCTCTCTAGACTTTATTCACATAAGAGTGAAGTGCCAGCCAGGCAGCCTGACATGCATTCAAAAATTTCCCACATGAAAGGCACATTCTGAGCCAAAGAGAAAAGTCATTGTGAAGTAGAAACTAGGCAGAGAGGAGGAAATACAGTATCAACAGCTTTAAGAAGAAGAAGAGAGGATCAGCGAGCTTAGTACCATATTCTGAAGAGAATAGTTATGAAATAAACCAGACCTTAGAAATTGAAAATACAGTGAACAGACAGATACAATTCAATTTATGTGACTTTCTAGAAAGAAGAGGCAAAAGATAAAATGGAAAGCTAGAAGAGACCAAGTTCTACAGAAGAAACCTAGGAAACTGAGTTTGATTTTAACATCTAGTTGATGAGTTAAGCATAGTACTTTGTAGTAACAAAGAAATAATAAATAAAAACAAAGGAGAGAAAAATACTATTTTTAATAAAATTTTCTGGTACATTATCCAAAAACTTCTTTCTCAATAAAAAATTCCAGGAAATGCCTACAGTAGAAATTTGTTAAGCCATCTCATAGTAGCATTATGAAAGTCTAAGATCAAGAGAAATAAAACATACCTACCCTCTCCCATGAAAATCAATCATATTTCAGCAACATAATATAAATCCATTAAGTTTCTCACTCCTCAGAAACATCACTGGAAGACAGAATATAAAGTTGTTGGAATATTAAAACAGAGAAAACTATTTCCCAGCTAGAACATTCTCCTTGTATATGTAACTAAGTGAGAGTAGGATCTCTGAATCATCCAAAGTCTTTAAAACACTATCTCCTGTTCACCCTTTTTTTTCTCTAGAACATCAACATTTCTCACTTGAAAAGAAGCCAAGCCTACAAATGAATATTGTGGCTGTAAGGAAGAGGAAGGATTGCACATAGATGAGTTCAGAGAAAATGCACAGCAAGAGAGCAAGGGAAACCAGAGGTTGGCACCTAAAAAAAGAGACCAGTTCAGAGAAGTCTAGAAGATTCCAGAAGAAATTGCTCTTTGATGGTTATGAAAGGGATAGGGTTTTTTGTATTTAATCATCCTGAACAAAGATTATACAAATTCAGAATTTTTTTCTTAAACCTATTTTACTTTACTTAAACACTATGATTACAAGGTTTTTGTTCAGAATACAGTTGGGGTACTTTTCACAGTTACTAAGTTGATCATGATTGAATTTCAGTTATGCAGTGTCTAACATTTTCACCAGTGCATATTTACTACAACCAATATCACCAGTTTCAATGGAATTTATTTAAATTTTTATTATGACCAATGTGAATTACAAGTTCTTGTAATTTCAAGTCTCCCTTCATCTCTGTTCCCAGCATGCATTCCATTTTCCCTCTTTGCCCACTGGACTGCTAGTGTAATAGGTTCCCCTTGTATACAACTCGTAGATTGGGTATTTTCTGTGGTGGGAAGTCTATTGATGATGTCTATTATGGAAAATTCAAGGAATACTATAATAGAAAGTTAAGAGATGAAAATTGGAAATACAGATCAGAAAATGGGGTTCCAAATATTGAGGTTCTAAAGAAGAGGACCTTTTTTAGATAAACACATCTTTGATCCACTTATATGTGTGTCTGTGTCATTTATTTTACAACAACTTCATAGTAAATGTGAGCTCTGGCATTGATGTGACATGGCATTTCTTTCCCCTTATATAGCGAGAAATTTAGAAAGTTAATACTATATAGTCATATAAGTAGATGATTACTTGTATTTTATACTTGATTATATAAAAACATCTACATGGCATATTTCTTTTAAAATTTCTTTTCTTAAATTATTTTCTCTCTAATTAGTGTCTGTCTGTATGACTATATTTATTATGTAACATCTCTTTCAAGTAAGTGTTGTCCATTTTTAGCTCACAGTTCCATAGAGAACTGAATTGAGAGAATTGTTTGATGGTGAAGGCATGTAATAGAACTACTAATTTTCTTAAATCCTATATTTACTTATAATCATAAAATGAATGCCTTCTATGAAGATATGATCACATAACGACTTGACCCTTTTCTTCCTCCCAAGAGACTGGAAACCCAGAAAGGCATTTCCACATTCTTATCTTCAATCACATATACTTAGCTGTTGTGTATGTAAATATTTTAGGGGATTATTATGTTACTGACCCTAACCTGATTGGTGATTGTGCCCTACCCTAGGGTGTGACCTGGCCTTCTGCCCCCACCCTAGGGTAGTACCTGATTCTGCTTCCACCATTGGTTGGTATCTGTTCCCACCATTTGGTGGTACTGGGGGATAAAAACAAGGGTCTGTGGAAGGCGAGAGGCTTTTTGCTGGAACTGAGGCTGAGTCTTTGGACTTCAGTCTTGTCCACCGAATGAAGCTAATATTGCCACTAGCCTGACTGTCTGCGAGCTGTTTACCTGCCCTTTCACCTCAAAACTGTCGGCTAGACAGGGTGGCAGACGCGTGCTCCGAGCTGAAGGGGAAAGACCTCATCCTCCATCCCTCCATCAGTCAACCTTTTCAGGGGCTGACTTGCAACACTTAGCTACATTTATGTGTTGGATATGATCATATATAAATCAGTGACTAAAGATTGAGGGCCTTCTTTTAAAATCCACAGTACTGGAAGACTATAAACACTTCAACATATAACCCTAATAAAATTCAAAGAAAATAAAGGTGACTTCTGATAATTGTTGGACCACAAGGAATAATAGCATATATTCTTGAGAAGTAGAGATGTGACCAGTGAGATACTAAAGGAACTTAATTATGCAGTCTACCATTTTCCAATTTCTCAAATCTAACTTGAACAATCCTAATTATTCTTTACAACAATGCTGAATAAAATATTTATTGAAGAAATTAATGAAATCACGAGTATGTTTTTTCTTATTTCAATTTTTCTACAAGCAAGCTAAAACTCCTTAAGAAACTTTACCTACTTCCATCCATTTAAAACCATTTCATAAACTCCATTTAATTAAGTGAAATTAATTATTAATTTAGGCTCTTTAGGAAAAAGTTATGAAACTACTTGATAATTTTTAAATAGCAACCCTAGTTAATATGTGACTCAATGATATGCTATTTTCAGAGGAAAACCAGTTAAGTCTAGATCTTAATACATTTTAATGACCTCAGCATCATATCAGACATATGCTGCTTTAATGAATTTTTATGAGATTATGAATTAGATCATGTTCACCCCCCATGGAGAGATTTAGGCTGACTCTGTTTTCTTTTTACAACTTCCTCTACTTAAATTCTGCTCTTTAATATACCTACTCCTTCATTCTCATGAAATCCATTTCTTGGGACAGTATCTCTCATATTTTTATATTCTAGCAACATTCTTGGGATAGTTAATGGACAGATATTGACTGCACAGAATGTACACTGTTGGGTAAACATTAACCCATGATATCATGCCAGCAGCCTATATAGTTAACACATTCTTCACCTCTTTTTTGTTTGCTTTACTCTGTTTTGAGGTTTGGTGATAAGACCCTAATATGAAATATTCTTTTCCATTAAAATGTTTATTATAGGGACCAAAGTGGTGATTCAGCTGTAGGGTGTTTGCCTTGCATGCCACTGACCTAGGATCACCGCGGTTCGATACCCCGGTGTCCCATATGGTCCCCCAAGCCAGGAGTGATTTCTGAGTGCATGGCCAAGAGTAACCCCTGAGAGTCACCAGGTGTGGCCCCAACACCAAAAATAAAATAAAATGTTTATTAAACACAACGATTTAACAAGTGTTTCATAATACAATCATTTCTAGCATTAATTGTTCAAACATTGATCCCACCACTCCCACTGTGACCTTCCCTTCACCAATGCCATGAAGGCACAAACTTATCACATGTCATTTGTCGTAATACAAGCTCTTTTCCAGTTTTAAGGAGTTATCATTAACTCTGGGAACTCTATTTTGTTTAGCAGATTCCTAGAACTTGTTCATTTTGTATAACTAAAACTTGGCATCTCCTCAACAAACTCCCCATCTTCCCCCCACCTAACCTCCAACAATCACTATTCTATTATATTTTTTCCTTTTAAATTAAAATGTTTGTGTTTTTGTCATAGAGGCTAAGAAATGGTATCACTGGCCAATATGGTTCAGTAGTTCTACTCCTATTTTTGGAAGGCTTTCCATCCATATTGCTTGCCATACAGGCTGCACCAAATGACATTCAACCACCAGTAGATGAATTTCCTTTCTTGCCACACCCTCACCAACACCAGCCATCTTCAAACTTTTTGTTAATGAGTCATTTTTCACAGGTGTGAAATGCTGGACAGTGCTGTTTGGATTTTACTTTCTAATCATGAGTGATGATGAGCACTTTTTCATAATGGGCCTTTAGATCATTGGGTTGGCCTAAGAAGGGATATGACAGGATTGGAAAAACAGTAAGTACAGCATTTCAGAACCTGGTATTAAGAGCTGGTATTGAATGAACCCCTGGCATTTCAGTATTTATTTAAAAAAAAAAAGGCTATTTATTTATTTAAATAAAATGTTATTTAAATACCTTGGTCACAAACATAATTGTGGTTGGGTTTCAGTCATATAAAAGGACACCTCCCCATCACCAGTGCAACATTCCCACCACCAATTTCCCAAATATCCCTCTTCCCCACCCTGCCCCCACCTGTATTCTAGACAGGCTTTCTATTTCCCTCATACATTCTCATTGTTAGGATAGTTCTCAATGTATTTATTTCTCTAACTAAACTCATCACTCTTTGTGGTGAGGATCATGAAGTGGGCTGTAGCTTCCAGCCCTCCTCTCATAAAAAATATTATTTAAATCATAACTTGGGGAATAAAATAAGCATCAGAGCCTATCGTGATCTCATGTCTCTGGCATCAGTGGTCTGTCATGATTCTAAGTGAATTCTTTCAAAGAATTGAGAAAGTTTAGTCTACCCAGTTTTAAGCAGTACTTTTAACTCTTCTCTACATTTTATCAGGCACCATCCTTGATATCATCCTCTTTCTTGCCTTGAGGTTTATTTAGATTTTTTGTTTCTGGGCTACACTCAGAGAGGTTCAAGGGTTGCTTCTGGTGGTGCATTAGGAACCATGAAGATTAGAGGTCAAACCCAGATTAACTGCAGACAAAACTTGCTCCCCACCCCATTGAGCATCTCTCTGCACCACCTTTTCTACTTTTGATGACAGAATTCTTCACCAAGTTTCCATTTAATGACTTTGATATTTCTGCCATATGAGAGGAAAAACAGGACCTAGGAAGCAGCATGCTGAGGTATACACAAGTTAATGATGTTCAAAAAGCTCTTTGCTCAAGGCAGATACTTCTGGTCAGATATACCTAGAGTCCAACTTTGCTCTTACGAAGCTCTTTTCAGTAGAAATTTCACCGAAATGTTTCTGATTTCTGTGCTTTCCAGAAATTAGTGGGACTATAGTTAACACACAATAAAACAATTTTATCCTCCCATTTAATAATCATGTTTTTTACTCGATAAGATTTTAATGAAAATTAGAAACTTAGATTCTTCTTAAAGACCCTGACATTTATCCTTTTCCTTAGAAAGCACAGAAGTTTTTTTTTTCTTTTGAATTGTTGAATGAATTCACCTAGTTTCATAAATTCCAGTGACAAGGTAAATGTCATTGTTTTCAAGAGGCAACACTACAGTTTGATTCTGTTTCCTTAAAAAAGACAGAGTCAATTTCATGGAGTAGTAATCGCACAAATGAAAGAAAGCAATAGCTCTCTCTTTGTCTCTATTATTAAAATCAAAATAATGAACAGCACTCTAAAAATATAAGCAGCTATCTAGATAGTAGTTATAAATAATTACAAAATTTAATACATTTTATTTATTTAAAATTGTTAATTATAGTTCTGTGTCTCTAGCCCTAAAATAGTTTTTAGTTTACATTTACAGTATTGATATGCAGTTGCTGCACTCCCAAAATTCCCTTGACATCTTCTGCTGTCCTTTTGAAACCTCTAACCCAATCTTCATTTGTCTCCATCTATCGCTCACTGTTAATAAATTTTGTGACCCAGCACCAAATATTTGTCACTAAAAGTGAATTTTTAACTATGACAAAAATATGTATTTGTCAATCAGGTATGAAAGGGAGATAATGATGTTATGTCCAAAAGTCTTTGCTGTTAGTGAAGACCCGAGATAGCAAAAGATTAGCGAATCTCTACTTTTTTAGATACCACCACTAACCACTAACTATGCAGATGAAAATAATTCCCAGCAGCTGTATAGACACTGACCTTCAGGTTGAGCAAAAGTTTTGTTCCTAGTTTCCTAAAAGAAAGAATGCAAACATAGTGAGTCTTCCATTGTTCCAGCCAGCCCAAATCCAGAGGCTTTGCCTAACACAGTGAGGGGCAAGAGGAGGGATCCAGATAGAGTACAAAGGCCTGTTTATTGAGGAAATAGCACTGAGAGCTAAGAGCTATGAGACGTAAATGTCCCTGTGATTCCCAGAATCAAAAGAAGAAAAGATGTTGCAAGAGGATCAGTACCTGGATTTTCTGTCAGAGAACTAATCAGCTCCCTGTATAAGAAAATCCAGGGACCAGGGAAGATCCATTTAAAGAGATGGAGTCCCTGATGCTCATCCTGGACAACATGTCTGAGAAACGCCTTAGTAGTGCATTGAGGAATAAGCATCGAAGAGTCAAATGAGGTGGTGATTACTCTGGACAAGAACTGGATGCTGAAAGCAGATAAAATGATGGGCATGATAAACCTTCAGGAACAATATTGCAAACCACACTTTCTAAAAGGGGTGGGTGATGATAGGAAGTGGGAGTGTGAGAGAGAGAAAAAGAGAGTGAAAGAGAAAAGTCTGCCCTATAGACAGGCAAGGGGGAGGCCAGAAGGGAAAGTAAAGGGAGATATTGGTGGTGGGAAATGTGCACTGGTGAAGTGTGTTGTGCATTATATGACCTAAACTCAATCATGAACAACTTTGTGTCTGTGGGGAAAACAAACAGCTGTATTATGAGCAACCTTAATTTACACTTTTTAAATAAATAATAAAAAATTAAAAATGATAAGATTAAGGAAAAAACAAAAAATTGCATTGGCTGGAGGTACAGCAGGTAAAGTGCATGCCTGGCACATGACTGACCTAGATTCAATCTAATATTCTATATGGTCCCTCAAGCACCACCAGAATGATTCTTGAGTGCAGAGCCAGGAGTGACTCCTTGCACAGTGGAGTGTGGTCCCAAAACAACTACAAAAACAAGCTATAGGGGCCAGCGAGATACTATAGCTGGTAAAACACTTGCTTTTAACACTATTAACTTGGAATCAATCCCTGACACCCCAGGTATTCTGTCCCTTAGTATTACCAGATATGACCCCTAAACCAATTTTTAAAATTAGGTATAGATAGGAAGAGAATGCAATGCTGAATTCTCAACATATATGTAATTCCATGTTTCAAATTGTTTCCAGGTAACTACCTGAGACTAGAACACAAAATACTTGTTGAGAGCTGCCAGTAATCAGAATACAGTCAGACAAAATTGGAATTGCTCTGTGTTCAAAGACCACTGTCTAGGCAGGAGCACAGAAATAGGTCCCAGATTGAGGAGAGAAATCAATCAGATGAAAGTGACACAGATGTTGGAATTAGCTCTCAAGACATTAAAACATTGTCAAATATGTGTGTTCCATATGTTCACAAATACAGAGGCATGGAAGCTATAAAAAAAGACCTAAGTCATACTTTCAGAGATGTTATTCATCAGTATCTGAGATAAAAATAGTCTGGATGACAAGGAGAGATGAGACATCATAGAAGAAAATGTTAGCTAATGTGAAGGTATCCATGGTATTCATCCAAACTTGAATACGGAGGAAAAGGAAATTTAAAAAGGGGAAATGCATGGAGTAGCTGTGGTACAAATACTAGTGGCTTAGTAAACATTTAATTGTAATACCTGAAACTAAAAGAGAAGAATATTGTCATGAATATAGATGGACAGTCTTCATATTATATACAAAACAAATGCTCATATCTTTGAAGCTCAGTGAGGCTGAAGCATAGGAAAGAGGAGAATTAATTGCCTCTAAAAAGAAGTAGATTCTTCAGCATGTCATAAAGTAAAGCAGAGAAGAAAAAGAAACACTATGTGCAAAAACAATAATAGAAACTAGTTTTTTTATCATAAATGACAAGAGTGAGAGAAGGGTACCAAAGTATTTCCTAAGTGAGGGCAAAATAAAGGATCATTTTCACCATGTAAAATGGAAAGAATTCAATACCAAAAGATACATCCTAAAAATCTTAAAGGAATGCTTTCAGGCAAGAGATACTGACAGAAAGTGTTCTATGTGAAGTGAATACAAACAAACAAACAATAACAACATCCACCAGAAACTGGAAATCTTGTCTTCTGCTGGATAGGAGAAAGTAGGATGAAAGCAGGAGAAAGTAGTAGAAAGTAGAAGGTAGGAGAAAGTGGCTCCTACCTTCCCCTAAGCCCAAGATACTTATAAGGAGACACAGGCTGTAGCAGTTCAGTCTAAACCAACCCTGGCTGAAGCTGGAGAAAGTTCTTGAATCCCAGCTTATGTTCAGGCAGTCCTCAACATATTGAATTTGAAACTTAGAAATTTTGGTAGCATACTCTTGCACTGTCATTGATCAAAGGATTGTTTTCATCTGTCTACAAGAATTTCCTTATACGCTGTTTAAGGTGTTAACAACTCAGAGATATGAATTGGGCTTCCTGTTACCTAGACATATTTAAGGTAGAACTTGAAGCTTTGGAATGAACACCCCAAACAAGGAAGTTTTGTTTTGCTTTGTTTTGTGTGGAGGGGACTGCCTGGCCCCCAAAGTAAAGGCTGTACTTTCTAGCAAGAAAGAGGTTAGTCATAAACGTATCTTCAGCAAGGCTTCTGTACCCAGAAAAAGTTGAGCTGTCTGTATTTCTTAGAAGTTCAGCATTAAAAACATGTGTTTTTATCTAAAGGAGGAAGATACTAGTACTACCTAGTACTGCTTATTGGAACACAGCAATCTTTCTTTCAAAGGTCTCAGCCAAGAGTTCTCAAACTGGCAAAAAAATAAACTGTTTTTGTTTTTTGTTTTTCATGCAAAAATTACCCACAGTTTCTGAATATTTAATTCTCTAAAAGGACCCCAGTGCCCATTGTTTAATATTTTCTAGCATTCTCATTTTTCTCTTCTCTCACACATCATTGTGAATTAAAATTTGTTGTTGTTTTTTTTACTTCTGAGGGTTATATTTGGTGCTAATCAGAGTTTATTCCTGACTCTGTGCTCAGGGATCAATCCTGGTGAAAGTTAAGACCATATGAGCTGCCAGAGATCCAACCAGGGTTGGCCAAAGGCAAGGCATTTCAGTGTATTATCATCCTAGCTCACTGTGAACTTTAGTTTTAAAAGAAGTTGAACATGACATTATTCAAATGTTTCCTGAAATGTTAAAATATATTATCTATGTTCAGCTATGTAGATCAATTGTAACAATACTTGTCTTGCATCTGAAACTCTTGGTTTGATTTCCAGCACCACCTAACACACACACACACACACACACACACACACACACACACACACACACACATTTTATAGGATTTGTTGAATTTCTTTTTTTGGCTACTTTTTGGACCACACCATGCACTTTTAATCCTGGTTTACGCCTAGCTCTGTGTTCCGGGATCATTCCCGATACTCTGGGGAACATATCTGGTGTTGGTGGAACCAGAGTCAGTGACTCAGCCTTGTGCAAGTATTTATTAAATTTCATAAGACACAAAAATCTAGGGGCCATGGTGGTGGCACAGCGGTAGGACGTTTGCCCTGCATGCAGCTGATCTAGGACGGGCTGTGGTTTGATCCCCCAGTGTCCCATATGATCCCCTAAACCAGGAGCAATTTTTGAGCGCATAGCCAGGAATAACCCCCGAGTGTCACCTGGTGTGGCCAAAACAAAACAAAACAAAAAACTAAAAACAAGCAAAACAAACAAACAAAAAATCCCAAGGAGCCGGAGCAGTGGGCCAGAGCAGTGGTCTGGAGCAGTAAAGTGTCTGCCTTGCCTATGCTAGCCTAGGATGAACTGCAGTTTGATCCCCCAACATTCCATATGGTCCTCCAAGCCAGGAGTAATTTCTGAGTGAATAGCCAGGGGTAACCCCTGAGCTTCACGGGGTGTGGTCCAAACAAACAAACAAAAATAAAATAAAATAAAATAAAATAAAACTGACACAAATCTATGGGGAAATAATGTCTAAACATATAATGCCTCTAAAGTCCTATAGTTGGAATGATAGATACCCTTAAAGTCCTGATTTTATACTTTTTCATTCCAACTCCTCCTCCTACCTTTTTTTGGGCACCTTTCCTGTGGCCACATTCTCTATTGGTTTAATTGACCATTTCTTATATGATATTAACTCTCACAAAGAGTTTTCACTTAGGATTTAGAATACATGGATTTATAATTATAATATTTGCCTGTTTAGTTTAAATTTGAAGTGTAACCAATAAGTATTTCTTCTATAGTCTATATTAAGTTTATGAAGGCCACATAAGCACTAAAGCAGACTACTAAGGAATCAACAAAAAAAGCAAATTGTTGATTAAAAGTTACCATTTAAGTGACAAGACTTAATAGATATTAGGTGTCAGCCAACTGACAAGGAACCTGGACCAATTTTGCATAGACAGTTTCTCAGTGAACCCTCACTCAGCTTAAAACAGCCAACCATAAATCCATTTTTACAGATGAGATTCAGGATGCTTGAAAGGTGCACTCACTCATATATGGCATATAGCAGTGTATGGTCTACAGTCTGTTGGTCCTTTTATATGGAGAGAATTATACTCAGTTAAATGAGTCATAGGGAGAGTGATATGCATAGAATGATAACACTCATTTGTGGGATATAAAAATAATTTGATAATAATATCCAGAGACGAAAGAGAGGAGGGCCAGGAGGACCAGCCCATGGTAGGAAGCTTGTTATAAAGAGCAGGGAGTGCAATTAGGACTGAGAAAGGATCACTATGACAATGAGAGTTGGGAATGATCTGGACCTTGAAAGAACATAAAATGATAGGCGGGATAACCCTTCAATAACAACAATATTACAAATCATAACCATAGTGCCTAAAGAGAAGAGAGAAAGAGAAAGAGAAGAAAAATGTCTGGCCTAGAGGCAGAAAGGGGAGAGGAAAGGGAGGGACAAGATGAAAACTGGGGACATTGGTGTCAGGAGATGTGCACCAGTAAAAGTGTTGGATATTATATGACTGAAATTCATTCATGAACAACTTTGTAGCTATGAAAAAAAAACTTGTAGCCATGGTGTTTAAATAAAATAATTAAAAAAGTAATTTTTGAAATAAAAGATAATAAAGTTAAAATGGGAAATAAAAATTTGTTGGTCTGGCGATTCTTATTTGATGCCTCAGACTTAACCTCTGCTTCTGTAGTGTGACATGGTGTAAATCTGATTCCATCCCATCCTAGTGTCTGAATTGTGTGCCTCAAATAGATGCTGGAATGACTCTCTTTGGCGCTTTCTTGCAGGAATTACAGTTTGAAAGGTTGACCCGGGAACTGGAGGCGGAAAGGCAGATCGTGGCCAGCCAGCTGGAGCGATGCAAGCTCGGGTCCGAGACCGGAAGCATGAGCAGCATCAGGTGCGCACTCCTCTCTTATCTCCCCCACCCCATGTTCCTCTGCTTTGTGCATCTAATCCCAGTAAAGATGGTTGTTTTTATTTTCTTACCAACCTATCTGTGGGACCAGAGTCTTCTTCCAGATGTGGAACTGCAGCTGGGCTGATTTTAGATGTTCAAAAGGTGTTGGGGATGATTGACCCTCTAGGGAATGACCTGATCGGGCCTTGAAACTCCGGTAGCTAAGTGCTTCCCTGCCCGGAATGTAGATGAAGCCGGTTCCCCCATTCACAAAGGGAAGCTGGACCCCAGCCCATGGCCCTTGCCTCTGGAGACACTATATCAGGCTCCTCAAGCTTGGTTCTTTCTTTAGAAATGTTTTTCTAAGTGATTCGGCATCACTGGTTCTTGAAATGAGAGAGAAAAAGAGAGAGAACACCATGACCTAATCTCTATTATTCACTAATATCTGATTCTAGATTATAAATTTGTTCTATCCAGTTCTTACTACCTACTACCCATACAGTTCGTGGGGCTCAAGATAATACAAATTTATAATTCAATGCTTATCATTTGGACTTGGTTTGTATCTGATTCATTTTTTCTGTCCCTTCACTGCTCTGATCCTGAAATATTTGGTGAACAAAGTAATGAAAAGTCATTTGACTAACTCAAGTAATGTCTTCTGTCAGAGACAGTTTTAATATCTAAAGTCTGAAGTGTATGTATTTGTATTAAAGAAACACAACTCAATTCTTGGAGACTCATATTTTGTTTCCAAAAAATGCATCACCTGTACCAGTCATATTGCTCAATAACCTTGTTTTGGCACCATGCATTTTTAGGTCAGAATCAGAGTTAAAAAGATCATAGGTACTGTGTCAAGATTATCATGACTTACTTAAAATATTACTTTAGGGGTCCTCAAACTTTTTAAACAGGGTTAGTATACTGTAGAGGACTGGCCTATAGTTTAAAAAATATGAACATATTCCTATGCACACTGTACATATTTTTGCTGAAGTAAAAATAAAACCAAAATGGAAACAAGTACAATATTTACATGAAGAACAATTAAATTAAAATTAACAAACTTACTAATATTTCAATAGGATTTATGTGCCTGCTTTTGGAAAGCTATCATTTGAGGACCCTTTCCAGAGACTGAGAGGAGTCAAGAGACAGATAGAAGGAGGGGAATCAATGATGTGGCACACATCCTGTACATGTGCATTGTGGGCCTGGAATGAGTTGGCTGGTAAGCAGGACTGGCAGTAGTGGCAGAAAAACCCGTGTATCATAGTTTGAGGACCGCCTGCATTAGTGGCTTATTTCTTGTTCATGGGTGAAACAAGGAAAGAGGCTGGGAGTTGGGTAGAAGATGGGAATTGTGTCATTACTGTTGTATTGTAGTGGCCACAGAAGCCTCCTTCTATATTGAAAGTCCTCACATCCCTAAGGCCATCATCAGGGGCCCTGGACAATTGGAAATTAACAGTCATGTGTCTACTCAGAGATGGACATAGGGTGGAATCAAAACTGCTCACATTTGGGGCAGACTCTTAGATGTTGCTGCCATAAAATTTAAATATTATTATATTCCTTTTAAAATACTTAATTATTGAAAGAGCAGGTTCATCGTTGAAATACGGTACTTCCTGTTTGAGTCAGCAGCCTTTTATGTTTTTATGTTTTATGTTTATCATATGTTTGTTTTTAAACTGTGGCAGACCTTTAAATGGAAATCTTGCATCTCCTTTCAGTAGACAAGGTTTCTAGGCTATACTGCAGTTTCCTTTTACACAACATTACTCAAGATATTTGGAAGAATAGCCACAGAGGTTCCAACTCCGAGGCTCTTAGTAAATGAAAGTAGGCATGTTGTTATCTTTTTAACTCATCACTTAGTTTTATGAACACAGAAATTAACCAAAAAAGATGGACAAAAAAAGAAAAACTCAACCATGTCCACTTAAAATTTTTAGGAGGAAGACTCGATAAAGATGGTGTGTCTAAAGCAGGAAAATGTATAGCTGTGTATTTGCATTAATAACTGCAAATACCAAGTGGAAGAACTTTTTGTTTAAAGTGTTTTCAAGAAATGGTAAACAGTAATAGCAAGTATAGTTTGATTCTTCTCTGCCTTTGTTAGAGATAAGAAGTTGTTGTTTCTGACTTCTGAAATCTATTTTTGAACAATCTCTTCAGCAGTGTGACCATATTGTGTGTATATATTGGAGTGGGATGTTATTAGAGTGTTATCTGGAACAACCAACTTTGTAGTAGTCAATCAGATCGAAATGAGAAGAGTGCAATTTAGAGAAGGCAAAATTTATAGGTAACTATTTTGCTCTCTCTTAACTTTTGCATCTAAGTGTCTGTGTTATTTCTCAGGATCTGTGAAGCTCTTTACAGACACTGGTGAGAACCCAAATGCATGATGTAGGTTTCTGGGCTCCAATCAATTTCTGGTTTTCTGTGTGTTGTCTATCGTTCTTACTTCAGCTAAAGTTGTCACATGCATATCCTTTCTCCTGATCTAAGGGAGTTGATTTAGGACAACCTTTCCAGGATCCTGCTCCCTGCCTGCAACGTTAGAATTGTGCCTATACTTTTTCCTTGATCCCTCTGTTCCATCTAGAGCTGATGCAGGACCATTACTATTGTCAGTACTGCCTGTTATGTAGAGTCCTTAACAAATTCTTATTTTGAGTAGCCATGCCCATCTTTTGGCTGGTTTCCATCACTTGATATATTGCTTAATGGAATGCCTGCACGTTGTGATAGTATATTTGTACAACTACAATGAGTTTCCTAAAATTTGCCATTTCTTAGCTTGAATGGAAGAAGAAACTCATACTTGGTGCAGTGAGGATGGGAAGCTTTGAAAATATACTATCCACAGCATAATTATCCTTTTGGAGAACATATTATAAATCATTTATAAATCCGAAGATCCATATAATAAATTCTCACTGGCACAATATTCTCATTCCTTGGTGAGGTCGTTGTATTCATGTCTGAGGTGCTATCCCAATTGGGCACCCTGTCTAGCTCTGTAAGCCCCATTTCTGTGTCCATGCGTCATTTATACTTTCTGTACACACTTGAAGTGGCCTTTTTCTAATCCCAGTCACAGTAGGAGTTTGTTCTCCATAGCACTTGAGGCAGAACTAAATATTTCTCGTTTTTGAGATTCTATCAATGCACTGTCTCCACTTCTGTGTCCCTGATTGTTTCTCCCTCTTTTATTCACTGGATCACCTTCTTTTGGATCTCTTTACTTGACTGTGGAATCCTTTGGACATTTTTCTAATCTACTACCAGGCTGGATCTCCCTTCTTTGGAGTCATTATAACTTAGTGACTCATAGGAGATGAGACTTTTATTGATCTGTCTAGACATTCCCAGCCACAGAATAGTTTAAACCTTTTATGCTAAGGATGTGTGGGGAATTTCTCAAGTGCCACTGATAGTCTGAAGCAACCAAAATTGATGTCTCATCAGATTCCTGATGGCCATAAGTCAAAGGAGCATTATTAGGAAGAAATTAAATTCACTTCCCCATTGGATATATTTTATGTATAAAATTAGACTCATAATAATAAAGATGTTGGTGATGATACGAATGACATTGATGACTATGATGACAATGATGATGGTGGATATGGTGGCAATGTAGTCTCCAGATCCCAGAGACAAAGGCAGAAATTCAAAGTTAAAGAGGTTTGTTGTAAAATTCACAAATGGTTTTAACATGACGACTTATCTTGCTGGTCTTCAAGTTAGATCACTTTTACACATATGATGCTCATGGCTTCTAGATGTGGAGATCTGTCTTTGCTTGATAACCAATATGGAGAGAGCATCTCAGACATATAGACTAATGGGGCTGTATTCATTCAAATGACTGTATCAACTTAAAAACAAATCTTTTCTTAGAATTTTCATAAAAGGAAAGCCCAGTGACATCTTGATGATAATCAGATAAGTAATCTTTGTTCACAGAATACACTCAAGAACTGTCTAAAACTTATGAAAGTGTGAATAACAAAAACAGATGTTGTTTTAAGCTTTTCAGTAGGAATTGATTGGGAATTTAGTGAAAGAGAAACACATGTAATGATTTGCAACTGATTGTATTCTATGTATATATTTTCTCGAATTATTTTTAAGAGAAGTATATTTTATTCATTGACATTCTATTCATATATATGGAGGCCAGATAGATATTACAAGAGTTAAGGAACTTAGTGCTTTCATGTGACAGCCCTGGTGGAATTTCTGGGACTACATATGGTCTCCTCAGCACTGCCAGGAATATCCCCTTAGCACTGCTGGGTATGGTATAAAAATAAAAATATTTTGGGATTGTAAGGTAGTTCTGGATTTATGCCATGCTGTTGGATTAACCAGGCCTCTCCCTATTCTCCACCCAGAGTGTGGTCTGGATTCTTCCTAATATAAACTCCAGGTCTCAGGAAATGCATTCGTGTGTTTCTGGCTTTCCTCCAATGGGTTATCTGCTTCATAGGAGCAGAAGGCTTGCTTATGGAATTCCTGAACCGGTTTCACCCCCTTCAGTCTGTGGATTATTTCCTGTGTTGGCATTTGCTTCCAAACTCATGTCTTTCCCATGTCCTGGTCTTGGAGAATGAGGCTTCCATGACACCATGCAGTTTAATCCTTGGCATTGCTCTTGTCCCCTTGATATCATGGCTAATTCTAAAAGGCTTCTGAGCAGCTATAAGGGGCTCTGTTGCTCCTAAGACCACAGAGACAAGGCATTCAACTCTTCTACCTGGTTGACTAAGCATTTCTAGAAACCACTCCTAGACCTGTGACCTCTGCTGAGCACTCATTGCTCTGTGCTGAGGGAACATTTCTGTGAACGTAGGGGATTATATGGGTTGCTGGGGATTAAAACAGGTCAGCTATGTGCAAAGCAAATGCTCTACCTGCTATCCTGTTGATCTGGCCCCTCAACCCATTACTTTTTAATATGGAAGGAATAGATTTGCTAAAATGTGTCATTATACAAAGAAGTCATATAATTACTGAATACCTTGCTAATTTTAGAAAAAATATACTTCTCTAGAGAATGCTAAGTAATATGCATATCCCAAAAAAGAGTTATTTAGGTAAAGGTAAAAGTTAATAATCACAAAACTCAATATCTAAAAAAGAGTGAATACATGTTTGCCAATAGAAACAAAAAATAGCTTTTGTGTCACTTTTGCTTTTGTTAAATAATTATATATATTTTTAAATTAATTACAGTTTTGATTTCAAAGTTAGAGATTATAACAGGCTCTGGTTGGAAATGATATGAATTAAATATTATTCCTCCAACAAAGTTGGAAAGATTTATTTGAAAAAGATTAAACAAGATATTGGATGCATTTAAATTGATTCGCCTTACCATTGCAGTCAAATTCTTCAATTTCACTCTCTGCTTTCTGAAAATGGGGAAAAAGAGAAGGAAATAAAGGGAGTACAGACATATTTTGAAGTCTTTGCCCTGTACTAATTTTTTTTTATAATTATCACAAAAAAAAGTGTCTTTGTTTCTTTCGATTTGAAATTCCCTTCAGAAACCTCCCTCACAAATATTCTTCATTTTCTAAAGTCCCTTTGTACACCTTTGTTCTCTTTATCTTCACCCAGAAATTTCACCATTTTTCTCTTAATCCACATTGGAGAAGGGGTGTTTTCATTTCATACTTGCATGTGACTTGCGATGAATGCTGAGCCTATTTCTTTAGGATTTCCTAAGATATCATTTCCTTTCCCCAACCTGAATCAGAAGGTATATTTTAGGGTGGTTTCTGGACTCTTAAGGTTCACCCTTATGGGTGAACAATCAGTCAACAGTGATTTCTGCTCAAATTTCTACTCAAATCTTTCCAGCTGTGGATTTTCTACACAGAAAATACTCACTTCTTTAGTTTTTTTTTCTCCCACTCTGAAAGAGTCCCACCCAAGGTCACTAAGCATAATCACGTAGGTTCTTGGCCTCCTGATCTTCCAGGAAAAAATATACCCTGGAATAAAGCTGGTAAAGTGTGTCCTTCTGCTGGTGATATGTTGGTTCTCAAGGGAAATGATGAGTTTAACCAAAATAGAGGCTAGCAGGCATATGGTAACAGATTAGGAGACCCTAAATTATTGCAGGAATGAATAAATGAGTACCCAGTGTTTTTGTATTTTTCTTCTTCTCATTATTTATTTACAAATCTCCAGTCTTATAGGCCTAGAAATATTTTCATTTTTACTTGATCCAGAATTTTTATATTGTACAAATGTAAAACATGCCAAAATGTATATTATTCTCACCATGCCAAGTCACGAGTATTGTTTTTGTTTTTGTTTTAGTTCTTTTTCGGGTTAAAGTAAGTCCCTAGATTTCAGAGCCAATAGTTCAATAAACTATTTTGAAACTATGGTTGAATTTTTGCAATAATTCTCAGAGACAAAAGAGGAGGACGGAAGGTCCAGTTCACGACATGAAGCTCACCACAAAGAGTGATGAGTGCAGTTAGAGAAATACTACACTGAGAACTATCCTAACAATGTGAATGAATGAAGGAAGTAGAAAGCCTGTCTTGAGTTCAGGTGAGGGTTGGGGGTTGGGAGGAGGGAGATTTGGGACATTGGTGATGGGAACGTTGCACTGGTGAAGGGGAGTGTTCTCTACATGACTGAAACCCAACTACAATTATATTTGTAATCAAGGTGTTTAAGTAAAAATATTAATAAAAAAGACATATACAAAAAAACATCCTTTGCCCACTAAATTACCCTACTACTTTATTGAAAGTCAACTGGCCAGAACTGTTAGATTTATTTCTGAATTCAGAATTCAATTGCATCATTATGCCTGAACTATCCTGTCTTGAGTATTGTATTAGTTTTTCTATTTTTGTAGATCATGGCTTAAAATCACTCACACAGCTTAGCTCCAATTTCGGTAAGAATTTCAAGCGATGTGGAAGGTTTTCGGCTTAGTTTCTCACAAACTGAAATCAAATTGTCAACTGGGCTGGGCTTTAGTATGCAATGTCTTGAAAGAGAATCTGCTTCCAAGCTTACTTGGGTGTTGACAGACTACAGCTCTTCATGGTTTTAATACTGACATTCCCATTTTCTTGGCTTTGATAAAGATAATTTTTAGTAAAAAAAAGAAAAAAAAAGAAAGAAACTATGTTTGATTTGGTCTCATGCTTTCATACTTTTTTAAAATTGTTGAATATAAATAATGGTAATGATAGTGGTAATTTAAATGAGAATATTGGGAGTATTTCTTTTGCAATGCACTTACATAAATGCCATGCATAGTATTAAATGTATTATGTATTAATATTTATTATGCCATTACTGTTAGTTAAGTGTCCTTTCTTATTGTAAATAAGAATACTGAGAATTCCAGTGATGGTATAGTAAGTGAGATGCTTGCTCTGAATGTGTCTGACCAAGAATCAATTCCTGGTACAGTAGATGGTCCCCTAACCCCCTACCAGATGTGATCCCAAAATACAGAGTCAGATTTATAACCTGAGTACAACTGGGTATGGTCTCTAAACAAACTAAAAGAGAGCACTGGAAGTCAGAGAAGAAAATTAAATCTTCCCAATATCCAACTGTAGTAGTAAAACATTGTTTTTGTAATTCCTAAGTATAAATGTTAAAATGCCCATTACATTTTTTTGATTCCTCAGTCTTGAATGGGCTTCTGATTTGTGTTGTAAATAATTATATAAATATCTCCAATCCATGTTTATCCTATGAATATAAACATTCTGCGACTGATATTCTATCTCTTTTCCTTTTCATCCCAATGATTATAGTGCTTTTTGAGATGTCCATTTGATTAGGTTTCTAAAATTTATTTTACACAAGTGATGTCATGAGTGAGTGTTCATAATTTATGTTATCATAGTTTGAAATAAATTCATAATGACTGCTCAGCATTTGCCTGGAAATTGTCAATGGACAAATTATGCTAATGCTTTTGTCTAGAAAATGCCAGTTATACTGTCTTCTTCTAGATTCCCCTAAAGACATGTCAGAAATTAGGTGTCATATAAAGAGCAGACATATATTTCTTACAGTCCTGGAGACTAACAAGTCCCAAGATCAAAGTGTGGTAAGTTCTGGGTCCACTTAAAACTTTCTTCTTGTCTTGTGTTGTCTTTGTCCTGTATCCTCACATGGTAAAAGAGGGAGACCAAGTTTTTATGTTTAAGGACTTTAATCCTCAAATCCAGATTCTACATTCTTCTCCAACCATTTCCCAATAACCCCTCCAAGTCCATCACATTGCAAATTCAGTTTCAACAAAAAAGGGAATTTGTGCATAACACAAGCATTTAGTAATAATACATACAACACACTACTGTACATATAGTTTTAGACTTTTGTCAACCATCCTAAGAATTTTATATTGGTTTTACTAATAAGTTGAGTGATTATTTTTATAGTTATTTCATGATTTCTATTTTTACATCTGTATACTTTGTATTGAACTTGTGATCATTAGCAATTTAAGTCTACCAAAAGTTAATCTTTTTATTCTATTCAGACCTAAAAGGTAAAATTTATTACTCTATCCATCAATGTCTTATTATTGTGTTTTGCTGGTTTTGCTTATCTTTACTAATTTCTTCAAATTTTCCAGTCTTCATCCTTTCTTTGAATTTTCCAGTTCTCATCTGAAAAGTTGAATAAAGTTCACTTATATATTCATCAAAATTTAATAAAATATAGAAAGAAATAATTCCATGCACTAGGAAATAACATGTGTTTTTTCATCTTGATAACCATACAGACGATATTCCCATTGAAGTCCCCTCAATTTTTGCAAGTCGATTATAAATGACTCCCCTTGCTATTGGTTCGAATGATATATTGGTCTAGCACTGAACTTGTCGCATTTTCAGTAGAGACTACACAGCCACAGATAAATTGATTTGATGAGATGAAAGAGGTCTTAAATCAATTTTCCCTTCATAGGATGCAGTTTAATATGTTTCTGGATCCTAGCTGGAACTGGTGTTGGGACTTCTAAATTGTGTACTGATAAGGAAAGAGCAATTTTCAGAGATAACATGTGTGTGGCAGGAAATGCTTCATTGATGAAGATATTGAGAACAGTGACTGTGAATTTTTAGATATTTTCCAGATAGGAATGTCAAGTGATGGATACACTGAAGAAATTTATTCTTCTCCCTGGGTAAAAATATGTGTGACCATGATGAGAACTAGAAGGGGCTGTCAGCAAAGGCATGTGTGTCCCCCTTGTTCTCTGTCTGCCTTCATTTGGGATCCCAAAGCTATCTACTAAGTTATTTAGATTTATGGCTGCTTATTCATGCTCATTATGGGAGATGGGAAATGAGTTGATATTTCTTTTTTAATATAAATCTTTATTTAAGCACCATGGTTACAAGCATTTTTGTAGTTGGGTTTCAGACATAAACAGAATACCCCTTCACCAATGCAACTTTCCCACCACAATTGACATTACAACGGACAAAATAATGGGTATTTTATTCACTTTTATTCTTGTGTCATCAGTGCTGGGATGTTTAGCTTGTCAGGCAATATGAAATTTGTGTTCATATTTTTTCAATGGGACTGGAGCAGGAAGAGTATTGTAGAGTTTGTGAAGACTAAAACATTCGAAATGGGACTAGGCTCTGGGGTTTTTCATCTTTTCTTCACTTGGCAAATAGACCCCCCAAATAATAACATTTGATCCTCTTCTGCTTTGTCACATTATCTTAT
This sequence comes from Suncus etruscus, assembly GCF_024139225.1. NCBI lineage: Eukaryota > Metazoa > Chordata > Mammalia > Eulipotyphla > Soricidae > Suncus > Suncus etruscus. Next base: position 88,518,115 of record NC_064849.1, read on the forward strand.
TTAATATTTATAACAGACAGGAAGATACATTTGAAATTTGTAACCTTGAGTAAAATATAAGTCCTGAATCTTGTAATATGTGACGATATAGACTTGGTACTTTAGAGGAAGCTAATACCCACAAGTCATTATTTTCAATATATGAATCTCTGGTAACATTAGGTATGGGTTTCATTTTTGGTAAAACACAATATAAAACAAGATTGGAATGTGTCTCTTTTTTCACCTGAGATTGACCACTGAGACTGATCAGAACTTACTCCTGGCTCTATGCAATGATCAGAAGACCATATATTGTGCCTAGAATAAAACCTGAATTGGTCACACAGAAGGCAAGAAACCAACTCTCTCTCTCTCTCTCTCTCTCTCTCACACACACACTCTCTCTCTCTCTCTCTCTCTCTCTCTCTCTCCCACACACACACACACACTCCTTTTCCCACACTCCTTTCCCCCACACTATCTCTCAGGCCCTCATTTGTAAATGTTTGCAAATACCAACAGATGCTCAAAAATTTTTCTCATTTTACTAAATTTTATTTGGAGGTAGGGAACTACAGTCTCTTTCCCAAGTTATTACCTAAAATGAACCTTTTAAGACATAGTTATCAATTTTATTTTGTTAAAGTTGCTTGCAGATGACTTCCAAGTAAGTCATCTTATTTGGAACCTGTAAGTTATATCAACCTGTAAATATGAATTCCTAGGCTTCAAAGCAAATTGAACATGGCAATACTTGCTTGCCTTCCAGATATTTCCTGTCAAATATATAGGAATAAAGGCAGTTCAACTAAGGTTGCTTTAATACATTGGAGAATATGAAAATGACCCCAGGAGAGTCTGCAGAGATATATATGTATCAAGAATGAAAAATATGGGCTGGAAAAATTGTGATAGCCACTGTTTAGTAGAACCTTGCAGAGTCAGAAGACTCAGAGTCAGCTTGGAATCTGTATAGTTGGCCACTGTTGGATATCATGAGTTGGATTGGTGTTGGATATCTAACCATAGACCTAACCATCTGTTAGCTGCTGTCCAAAGCAAGCTGGGAACTTTGGGTTTCATTGACAGAGAACAGTACTTGATCCCTTAGGGATTTTCTTGGTTTATTAGTTTGTTGGCAAGTGGAATAAAGCCTTAAGAAGTTGGTGATACGGGGCCTGAGAGATAGCACAGCGGCGTTTGCCTTGCAAGCAGCTGATCCAGGACTAAGGTGGTTGGTTTGAATCCCAGCGTTACATATGGTCCCCTGCCAGGAGCTATTTCTGAGCAGACAGCCAGATGTGGCCTGAGCACCGCCGGGTGTGGCCCAAAAACCAAAACCGAAAAAAAAAAAAAGTTGGTGATGCTCAATCAGGTAAGAAATACTTTCGTTGGTCCAGGAGTTTGGTCTTACTCCAAGACCATTAGTACTTTCAGGACTTCTAGAATTAATGTTAGGGAAGTTAGTTTAGGGGCTAAATCCTTTTAAAAAATCATATTCTTTGGCAAAATCACATTGTGAAATTATTATTTTTTACAAAAGGAAACGTGATAGTTGAGTTTTATGGGGGCACATTCAGTTTTCTTCATAAACATTGGCCTTTTTTTAACCAAGAAACTGATTTTTGTCTTGAATTTTATGGTCTATGAATGTATTCTAATTCCCTTTCATCCAGGAGAAACTCTCAGAGAATTTTAAATTGAAGAGTTTGCTGTGTTAGCAGCAGGCAGCAAAGATGCTGCCTAATTTGTTGACAGTAAAAACTGTGTTCTGAAGTCCCAGCCCTCTCCAACATCTGTTTGTTTAGTACCTCAAGAGCTGAGGGAGTTTAAGAAATTGTCACCCATTGTTGCTGAGTTTCAGGCATTTATTCGAGAGTGGAATTCTCAGCAAGATTTTATGGACACGAGCTGTCCAAGGAATTGGCTGCCAGCTTTACTCAAAATTTAGCAATTAACCTCTCTCGGATGAATGCATGTTGGAATCCACCTGTTAGAAGCACACTGTCATTTTGACATTCTTCATTTAAAGCAGAGTTTTCTTCCCTTTTTGTAAATTTACAAACCGCCACATTGTGAACACTCCACTCAGACGGAAGCAATGGTGAAAGGAAGTGGCAAAAATACATGATTAAGACAGTAGGGAGTTTGGAGCCCCTAAGTTTTGAATTTTTAATCTCAGCCAGACAGAAAGATAACTGAGATCTTGCACAATCTACTTATTTTCTAGAAAGAACGTTTATCAATCTATTAATTGGGGGAAAGACTAGATACTAGAAGTTTGATGTAAGGATTAAAAATGAAGAGCATAGCATGTACCAATGAGAATATAGTTAATAATGTAGACTGGGTTTGTTTTTACACTTTTTTTAAGGGGTTTTCTTCTGAGCATTACTCACTTTCAGCAATACTCAGCTATCCAGGCTAGTAGGTCAATGGTGGGCTCAAATATGACAATGATGCTTAAGCAATTCAATAGTCTATTAGGGATCTTGGCAGGGCTCAGGAATTGCTCCTGATTCTGCATTCAGCTCTCACTCCTGGTGATGCTCAGGGCGTCATATGGGGTGCCAGAGATCAAATGAAGTTCGGCTGCGTACAAGGCAAACACGTTAACTGTTGTACTGTATCTCTAAACTTGAATTTTGTATTTCAAGTCAGAAAACTACAGAACTAAAACTTTAAGATGCCAACTGAACTCCACGACAAAATAAGATATATTTTATTTTATAGATATTATTTTATCTACTTTGATGATGATGTCACCGGTGCAATCTACATCACCAACACCATCCAGATGAGCACGGCTAAGGTTGACAAAGTGACAGGCACTTTCACAGCCATTTTAACACACCTACAGTCTGACTTTCAATTTTCAGGACAGGAAAGCAAGTAATTCCAGACTCCAACTGGCCAAGTCAAATGGTATCATGGCCAAGAACTTTTCACCAGGAGGATCACTGATGGGAATGTTTGTCTTAATTAAATAATGGAAACAGATACCCAAACAATATTTTTCACATGTATGCATCCAAAAGCATTAAACTGTTTTGGTGTGTTTGTTTTTGAGACTTATACAGTCATGTACATACATATTCTTTGTAACTAGCTTTTTACTCATATGCATCCTTTAGATTTCCCATATGAATATGGAGTGTTTGCAGAGTTTGAATTTTCTTTAGCTCATGCCTCCATTATGTCATCATGCCACAGTTCTCTATATCTTTGAAGAGAACATTTGTAGTTTGCAAATGTAGTGTTTTGATATTTGTTTTTACATATGTTTGCTATCACACATATTTGCCAGAGACTTTTGTGAAGTGTGACTAGTACATATAACCAGAGCAATGGGCTGCTGTGCATGCTTTGGAAATCTTTAAGTTCTCTCTGTATTGTCAAAAAACTAAAAATATAGCTATAAACACATATTTCTAACACTAATGAAAATGGATTGCTTCAGATACTTAGCAAAAGTTAGTCTTGTCCATGTTTTTGTTGAAGATGATATTGCTAATATGGCATATTTGGAATTTGTACTTCCCTGGTTTCTAACATAACAGAATATTTGAGACATGTATTAAAAATTCATGCTTATCTTCCCATTAAATATCTATTCATTCCCTTTGTTCATTTTTCTCTTGGTTTTTTTTTGTTTCCCTCTCATAGTTGTAATTTTCCAGACTTTATTAGTTGAATGTGTTGTGACTCTGTTCTTCTGATTTGGTTTTCACACTTTTTGGAGAATTCTTTGACGAACATTGTGTTATTTTAGTGGTGTGAAGTTGATCAGCCTTTTCAGGTTCATGCTTTTTGGAATAATGTTCAAGAAATCTGGACTGCGGAGATAGTACAAATTTTAAGGCACATGCCTTATACATACCAGAGTTTGGTTCAATCTGTAGCATCACATGCTCCAGTGGTCTTGAAGCATCACTGGGGTGCCCTGTGGGTGCCCAAACTCTACCAGAATAATTTATGGTTGTTTCCAATGATACAGAAACTAAACAACACCCCAGTCTCAAGATGTTGTCTCACACAACTGGCCAGGAATTGTGTAAAGTAGCACTCAAACAGTTTGAGATTTAAAAAAAATTTATTTGGGGGGAGTGTGTCAAGGTAAAATATTCAATTTTTAAGTTTAAATCACTAGTGCCTGCTTCGGAGTAGATTAAATATTCAAGTTACTTTTAATTCACTCCATTAACTACAATGCCAACACTATCTGGTATCAATCTTGGCATGTGTGTAGTTCGCTGGCAGGAAATAAGCAGAGAATTATAGCTTTGTTATCCGAGTCTCCTGCTCCTGAAATTTATCTGAGTCCATTTATTCATTGTCTTTCAATACCATTTATTTATCTCTTTAAGGCCTTGAGCATTCTGTGTTTCATCCTTAGCCTCCTTAGAGTTATTATTTCTCTTGGAAATGATCTCTTTTTGGTTAAATTGCATTTGATAAAGGTTCTTTTTTTAATATAGAAACGCTATTGATTTTTATATTGATCCATACCAAATTTTCTACACTTTTTCACTGGTTCTGTAATTTGTATTTTCCTTTAGGCTTGTTATAAATGGATAATCTCTGAAGATTATTGTATCATGTCTTCTTTTTAAGTCTTAATATCTGCCTTAATTTTTTCTCCTTTTGTACTGATAACGAGTGTGGGAGACTTAGACAGACCTTTTTAACTCATGAAATTTCTTTTGTCTTTGTGTCTATAAGAACTCGTTACTTAAATAATATAATAGTTTTGTTCATAGTATTTTAAAGTCTTTATCCTGTGCATACCATTTATCTTACTCATTGAAAGAAAAAACTTAATGGGTTTATTCTATTTCTAGAATCTTACAATCAAGGCCACAAATATTTTTAGGGCCATTTTATCATTTCTAAAAGATACACACTATTTTTCTCAGCCCTATAGATTTGTCTATAAATTGGACATTTCATGTGAATGGAATCATACAATATAGGTTTTTTTTTATGCACAATCATTTCTTAGACTATCTACAATAAAGCACAGATCAATATTTCATTTCTTTTTATTGTCCAGTAATACTCAATTATATAAATAAGCCAAAATGTACTGGTCATTGGGCATGCTGGGCATTTTCTAATTTTGACTATTATAAAATTACTGCTCTGGAAAATTATTTACTTCAGATATTTTTATATATTGGCAAATGAAATTGCTAGATGGCTCAATGTTTAATGTAGCCTTTTTATAGAGTCATTTTATCTAATACAGTAATTCCTTGGAAATCCTAATTTATTGATTTATTATAATAGAGCTATTAGAATTTAGCTGATATAATATTGATGAATTATTTCTGTTTCTGAGTAGTATTCTATTGTTTGAATGTGTCACAATTTTTTTATTTCTTCACTTGTTATTGGACATTTTGGGTTGCTTATTGTTTTTATTATTTATAGGTGAAAGTGCCATAAATAAGTATGTAAGTTTCTGAGTGACATGTTTGTTCATTTTCTTTTGAGTAAATATATGCATAACAAATTACTGGTTATGCTTGTGGCAGTTTTATGCTTAAATATTCAAAACAATTCTAGACACTTTCCCAAAGGAGTTGTACTATTTCTAGTTCTGTCAACAGTACTTGGGAGTTCTGTAGAACTTTTTCTAATACACAAAATTAATATTTTGATGTTTATTGTTTAAAGTCTCCTATGCTGTCCATAGTTTTTTGGAAACTAGAACCTTCAGCAACTAATGTCATGTTCATGTTCCCCTGTTCTTTTATTTTTCTCATCTCTATAACAGAATTATGTTGAATTCAGTTGTCTTATTTAAGGACCTGTAATATAATTTTTCATTTTATGTTTAATTTATATTTATTAAGATTTGCTCTGGCATATTGAATGATCTCTTCTTAGTTTCAATTATAAAGTCTCCTTTATATATTTATTTCTCTTAGCCCTGATTTTTCTTTAATATTCTAAATAAGATGATTTTACTGACTTCATTTTTGATGAACTTTATTCTACTGTTTCTAAAAAAATTTGCTCTTGAGGACTTACTTTTCTTATGAAACTTTATTAAAGCACTGTGATTTACAAAGTTGTTCACAATAAGTTTTTTTAGGTTTTCAATGTTCCAACACCAATCCCACCACCAATGCGCTTTTCCCTCTGCCATTATACTCAGTTTTCTTCTACCCCAATATGTCTGCTTTTTTAGCAGGCACAAAATAATTTACTTTATCTTTCATGTTGCAATATATATTTTATAAAGTCATCATCTCAGGATTTACTGAGCTATTAAGTACTACTTGAGCCTTCTGTGTTAATGACTTCACTTAGTGGGCCTCTATGCAAGATTCTCATTTAATTTTCTGTTCTCCTAATGAGCAGTGGAGTTTGGAGATGTCTTATTGCTGTATATACAGTTGCACATTTCAAGAGCTTCATAGCTGAGCCCATTAGCTTCCAGTCTCTCCATCTCTCTGAGATCAGTCATGAGGCTAGGACATGACTAGTGTCAGCAGGAAGCTGGTAGGTGGAGTTCTCATCCTTTGGCATGTTTGGGACTCAGTTTGCTCCCATTCAGATAAACCCCCAGCCATCTAAAAAGTGGTGTCTCATTCTTCTTATGTTGGAGACTTCTGATTGTGCTAATTATTCTAAGAAATTTTCATGTTTAGAGATTGTGTGTAGGGATTATATGAGATTGAAATTTAATGTGGTCTCTGCAAGGAAGAGGTCTTTATCACTTCCCTCACACCACAGGGAGCTCTATTAAATTGAGATTATCATAAACTAAACTATGGATCTGCATTTGGAAATATTGTTGTAAATCATGTGACATTATACACATATGGATAAAAATTTATCTACTTGGTGGTTGTTTTTTTTGTTTGTTTTTGAGACACACCTTCAGTGGTTCTCAGGGATTACTTCTTGATTATTTTTATGTCTTGCTTGGGAGCACTAAATGCTGGGGATTAAATTCATACTCATTGTCTGCAAACCGTCAGATCAACCCACTGAGTCTCTTTCCAGATCAGAAGAGCAGTTTTGTTCTTCTATTTAGAAGTGCTGGTGATTCTCCTTTATATCTAATGTAAGCTGATAAAAGATACCTATATATTAGTTTCTCTTACCCTAATTATACTTAGTACTTGAAACAGAAAAAATTAATTCCACCTGTCATTTTTAAATGAATGGATGAATAAAATTTTAAAAAAAAGACAGTAAGACAGGACAGTAATACCCTTTAAGTATTTCACGATTACACATAGAAATTGTAAATGGATTTCAAACATTGTTTAAAATATGAAAATAGTATAGGGAATTCTTTCCTTTTTCTTCCTATACTGAGATCAAAGATAAGGAGAGGATGAAAAGACAGATGAGAAATTATGATGGGCAGAGATAAAAGGTATTTGGGTACAAAGGTGATGTTATGGAAACAGAACAAAATATCCAAACACACAGTCAATAACACTGAAATCATGAGACCCAAACTTTAACAAAGGAACTGAAAAGGTTCTTGTCAAGATGGCATGTGACAAGATTGTTACAGGAGAGAATCTGGGACATTGACACTGATCGTGTTATTGATGCTGGAACATTGTATGATTGAAATCAACTATAAGTAGCTTTGTAAATTATGGTGCTTTAACAAAAATAAACAAAAATTAAAGCATTTA